>NC_069499.1:956179674-956257174 GCF_027579735.1 Bombina bombina
AGAATTGACTTTCTCTTTAATAAAATAGTTAAAGGGACATTGTACACTAGATTTTTCTTTGCATAAATGTTTTGTAGATTATCCATTTATATAGCCCATACATTTTTGTTGTATAGTTTTGCTTATTTTTAAATAACATTGTGCCGATTTTCAGACTCCTAACCAAGCCCCAAATTTTTAGTAGACTGTTGTCTACCTACTGCAGCTTGCTCCTATTTGTGTAAAGGGTCCTTTCATATGCAGGGGAGGGGGAGTGTCTGCTCTTTTTGCTTTCCAGACCCTTTCAGTGGGTGTCCCAGCCTAAACTTTTAAACAGTGATGAACTGTGAGCTTCTAAGTAAATTTTAAAAGGTTTATACTGGGGGCCCCATCCGATATGCAGCGTCGCCTGCAAAAGCCGGCGACACAGTTTTTTGCGCTGGTTTGGTATCCTATATACAGCGCCGCATATAAATGCGGCACGTATATTTCACCCGGCAGACGTAGTTTCCCCCCCATAGACTAACATATAAAACCCGCGCAATTTGGTATCCAATATCCAGCGCAAGGCCTTACGTGGCGAAAATGGAGAAAACTTACTCCATTTTCACCTCGCCATAAAAGCAGCCATAGCAGGCCTTGTGCTGAGTATGGGAGCACCGTAACTCCCCAAAATGCCTACAAAAAAAAAACCTAACACCTAACGCATGTGGAATGTCTGTCAACCGCAATCCCCCACCGATATACCTAATAAAGTGTTTAAACCCTAAACCGCCGCTCCCGGACCCCGCCGCCACTAAATAAAGTGTTTAACCCCTAAACTGCCGCTCCCGGACCCCGCCGTCACCTACATTAAATTTATTAACCTCTAATCTGAACCCCTACACCACCGCCACCTACATTAAATGTATTACCCCCTAATCTGACCCCCCTACACCCCCCCACCTACATTAAATGTATTACCCCCTAATCTGACCCCCCTACACCGCCGCCACCTACATTAAATGTATTACCCCCTAATCTGACCCCCCAACACCGCCGCCACCTACATTAAATATATTACCCCCTAAACCTAAGTCTAACCTTAACACCCCGTGACGTCGCATTCTATTGGCTGATCCAATCAGCCAATCGGATTGAAGTTCAATCCGATTGGCTGATTAAATCAACCAATCTGATTTTTACTACCTTAATTCCGATTGGCTGATAGAATCCTATCAGCCAATCAGAATTTGAGGGACTCCATCTTGGATGACGTCATTTAAAGGACCAGCCATTCGTCGGGTAGTCGTCGGCCGAGATGGATGTTCCGCGCCGGAGGTCTTCAAGATGGAGCCGCTCATCACCGGAAGGATGAAGATAGAAGATGCCGCTTGGATGAAGACTTCTGCTGGATAGAGGACCTCTTCTGCCCCGATCGGATGAAGACTTCTGCCCGGCTGGAGGACCACTTGTGCCCGGATCGGATGAAGAGTTTGGCCGGCTGGGTGAAGACAGCTCAAGGTAGGGTGATCTTCAATGGGGTAGTGTTAGGTTTATTTAAGGGGGGATCGGGTGGGTTTTAGAGTAGGGGTGTGTGGGTGGTGGGTTGTAATGTTGCGGGGGGGTATTGTATTTCTTTGGGCTGATTACTTTGGGGCAATGCCCCGCAAAAAGCCCTTTTAAGGGCTGGTAAAAGAGCTCATTACTTTGGGGCAATGCCCCGCAAAAGGCCCTTTTAAGGGCTATTTGTAATTTAGTTTAGGGTAGGGAAATTTTATTATTTTGGGGGGCTTTTTCATTTTATTAGGGGTCTTAGATTAGGTGTAATTAGATTAAACTTCTTGTAATATTTTTTAATTTTTTGTAATTTAGTGTTTTTTTTTGTAATATAGTTTAGTTTATTTAATTGTATTTTATATTGGATAAGTGTAGTTAATTTATTTAATTAATTAATTGATAGTGTAGTGTTAGGTGTATTTATAACTTAGGTTAGGATTTATTTTACAGGTAATTTTGTAATTATTTTAACTAGGTAGCTATTAAATAGTTATTAACTATTTAATAGCTATTGTACCTAGCTAAAATAAATACAAAGTTACCTGTAAAATAAATATAAATCCTAAAATAGCTACAATGTAATTATTAATTATATTGTAGCTATCTTAGGGTTTATTTTATAGGTAATTATTTAATTTTAAATAGGAATAATTTAGTTAATAATATTAATATTATTTAGATTTATTTAAATAATAATTAAGTTAGGGGGTGTTAGGGTTAGACTTAGGTTTAGGGGTAATATTTAATGTAGGTGGCGGCGGTGTAGGGGGGTCAGATTAGGAGGTAATACATTTAATGTAGGTGGCGGCGGTGTAGGGGGGTCAGATTAGGGGGTAATACATTTAATGTAGGTGGCGGCGGTGTAGAGGGGTCAGATTAGGGGGTAATACATTTAATGTAGGTGGCGGCGGTGTAGGGGGGTCAGATTAGAGGCTAATAAATTTAATGTAGGTGGCGGCGGGTCCGGGAGCGGCGGTTTAGGGGTTAATACATATAATGTAGGTGGCGGTGGGCTCCGGGAGCGGCGGTTTAGAGGTTAATACTAGGATAGGTTTATTGCGGTGTGGGCTATGGCGGTTTAAGGGTTAATAATTAGGCTTATTGCGTTGTGGGGGGTTGTCAGTCTAGGGGTCAATACATTTATTATTAGGAGTAAGAGGGAGGGATTATATTGGATCGCGCCCTGGATTTTTAGATCAGTATCTGTGCATATTATTCTTTATAGTAGTGTCTATTACATGCAGTTATATGAAAATGGGTGTATACTGTCCCTTTAAAAACAAAAAAAAGACACAACTGAGATTTAAAGGGACACTGAACCCAAATTTTTTCTTTTGTGATTCAGATAGAGCATGCAATTTTAAGAAACTTTCTAATTTACTCCTATTAGCCAATGTTCTTAATTATCTTGGTATCGTTATTTGAAAAGCAAGAATGTAAGTTTAGATTCTGGCCCATTTTGGTGAACAACCTGGGTTAATCTTGCTGATTGGTGGACAAATTCATCCACCAATAACCAAGTGCTGTCCAAAGTCTGGACTTTCTTTTTCAAACAAAGATAGCAAGAGATCGAAGAAAAATTAATAATAGGAGTAAATTACAAAGTTGCTTAAAACTGCATGCTTTATCTGAATCATGAAAGAAAAAAAAAATTGGGTTCAGTGTCCCTTTAACCCCTTAATGACCGAGGACGTACGCCATACGTCCTCAGAAAAAAAACAGTTAACGCCTGAGGACGTATGGCGTACGTCCTCGGCTTGGAAAGCAGCTGGAAGCGATCCTCATCGCTTCCAGCTGCTTTCCGGTTATTGCAGGATGCCTCAATATTGAGGCATCCTGCAATAACAATTTGTACCCCTCCGGTGCAGAGAGAGCCACTCTGTGGCCCTCTCTACACCGGACATCGATGGCCGCAATCGTTGGTGGGTGGGAGCTGCAGTGGGAGGTGGGTGGGCGGCCATCGATGGTTTCTGAGACACAGAGGGGGGCGGGATCGGGGGCGGGAAAGTCAGGGGCGCGCACAGACACGCGCGCGTGCACGGGGGGCGGTGGGTGGGCGCGTGCACGGGGAGGGAGCGGGTGGGAACCGCTTACACTACACTATGTAAGTGGGAGGAAGAGGGGGAATAAATGCCCCAAAAAAGTAATCTAAGGGATCTGGGAGGGGGTGGGGGTAGGGGTTGGTCGTGGGGAAGCTACACTACAGAAAAACATAAAAAATAAAATAAAAAAGAGAAAATATATTGTAAACTGGGTACTGGCAGACAGCTGCCAGTACCCAAGATGGCCCCCAATAAGGCAGAGGGGGGGTTAGAGAACTGTTTTGGGGGGGGATCAGGGAGGTTGGGGGCTAAGGGGGGATCCTATAAAGTAGCATATGTAAATATGCTAAAGATTTTTTTTATTTTTTTAAAAAAAAACACGTTTATTTTAGTACTGGCAGACTTTCTGCCAGTACTTAAGATGGCGGGGACAATTGTGGGGTGGGGGAGGGAAGGGAGCTGTTTGGGAGGGATCAGGGGGTCTGATGTGTCAGGTGGGAGGCTGATCTCTACACTAAAGCTAAAATTAACCCTGCAAGCTCCCTACAAACTACCTAATTAACCCCTTCACTGCTAGCCATAATACACGTGTGATGCGCAGCAGCACTTAGTGGCCTTCTAATTACCAAAAAGCAACGCCAAAGTCATATATGTCTGCTATTTCTGAACAAAGGGGATCCCAGAGAAGCATTTACAACTATTTGTGCCATAATTGCACATGCTGTTTGTAAATAATTTCAGTGAGAAACCTAAAATTGTGAAAAATTTAGCTTTTTTTTAATTTGATCGCATTTGGCGGTGAAATGGTGGCATGAAATATACCAAAATGGGCCTAGATCAATATTTGCGGTTGTCTACTACACTACACTGAAGCTAAAATTAACCCTAGAAGCTTCCTACATGCTCCCTAATTAACCCCTTCACTGCTGGGCATAATACACGTGTGGTGCGCAGTCGCATTTAGCAGCCTTCTAATTAGTAAAAAGCAAAACCAAAGCCATATATGTCTGTTATTTATGAACAAAGGGGATCCCAGAGAAGCATTTACAACCATGTATGCTATAATTGCATAAGTTTTTTGTAAATAATTTTAGTGAGAAACCTAAAGTTTGTGAAAAAAATTCTGAAAAAGTGAACAATTTTTTTTATTTGATCGCATTTGGCGGTGAAATGGTGTCATGAAATATACCAAAATGGGCCTAGATCAATACTTTGGGATGTCTTCTAAAAAAAAATATATACATGTCAATGGATATTCAGGGATTCCTGGGGCGCGATCCGATATAGATCGCAGTTTGCGGCGCAAGCGAGGGAACCGGCGTCGCCCGCAGTTTCAGCTCCCAACTCGAGCCATCCCATATATGTCGCCGTCAGATGCTAACGTGCCGTAAGTCGGATAAACCAGCGATGTCCAGAAATCTGCGTAAGTACAAATTTCTGGCGTCGCCAGTGACTTGCGGCACGTTAGAAACTGCCGGCGCCTATAAAACCTGACTAAAGTCTAAAACACCCGCACTGTCTAACACGCCTCCCTAACATAGCCCGCACTGTCTAACCCTCTATCCGCTATCCCCCCTCACTATCCTAACAATAAAAAAGCTATTAACCCCTAAACCGCCGCTCCCGTACCCCGCCGCCAGCTATATTATATCTATAACCCCCTAAAGTGAGCCCCTAACACCGCCGCCATCTATATTAAAATTATTAACCCCTAATGTAAGCCCCTTACAACGCCGCCATCTCTATTAAAATGATTAACCCCTAATTTAATCTACCTACCCCGCCGCCAGCTATATTATCTATATTAACCCTAAGTATATTATAGTTAATATAGGTATTACATTATATATATTAACTATATTAACCCTAATTATATTAGGGTTAATATAGTTACTATAGTATTTATATTAACTATATTAACTCTATCTAACCCTAACACCCCTAACTAAATTTATATTAAATTAATCTAATTCATTTATAAACTAAAATATTCCTATTTAAATCTAAATACTTACCTATAAAATAAACCCTAAGATAGCTACAATATAATTAATAATTACATTTTAGCTATGTTAGGGTTAATATTTATTTTACAGGTAAATTGTTAATTATTTTAACTAGGTATAATAGATATTAAATAGTTATTAACTATTTAATATCTACCTAGTTAAAATAATTACCCAATTACCTGTAAAATAAATCCTAACCTAAGTTACAAATACACCTACACTATCAATAAATTTAATAAACTACAAACATCTATCTAAAAATACAATTAAATTAACTAAACTAAATTACAAAAAAAAACAAACACTAAATTACAAAAAATAAAAAAAAGATTACAAGATATTTAAGCTAATTACACCTATTCTAAGCCCCCTAATAAAATAATAAACCCCCAAAATAAAAAAAATTCCCTGCCCTATTCTAAATTAAACAAATTTCAAAGCTCTTTACCTTACCAGCCCTTAAAAGGGCCTTTTGTGGGGCATGCCCCAAAGAATTCAGCTCTTTTGCATACAACAAATACAATCCCCCCCCCCCCCATTACAACCCACCACCCACATACCCCTATTCTAAAACCACCCAAACCCCCCTTAAAAAAGCCTAACACTACCCCCCTGAAGATCTCCCTACCTTGTCTTCACCACACCGGGCCGAACTCCTGATCCGATCCGGGCGATGTCTTCCTCCAAGCGGCAAAGAAGAATTCTTCCTCCGGCGACGTCTTCCTCCAAGCGGCAGCAAAGTCTTCATTCTTCCGGCGGCATCTTCAATCTTCTTTCTTCGCTCCGCCGCCGCGGAGCATCCATCCTGGCCGACTGCTGTACTTGGAATGAGGTACCTTTAAATGACGTCATCCAAGATGGCGTCCGCCGAATTCCGATTGGCTGATAGGATTCTATCAGCCAATCGGAATTAAGTTAGAAAAATCTGATTGGCTGATTGAATCAGCCAATCAGATTCAAGTTCAATCCGATTGGCTGATCCAATCAGCCAATCAGATTGAGCTCGCATTCTATTGGCTGTTCCGATCTTGGATGACGTCATTTAAAGGTACCTCATTCCAAGTACAGCAGTCGGCCAGGATGGATGCTCCGCGGCGGCGGAGCGAAGAAAGAAGATTGAAGATGCCGCCGGAAGAATGAAGACTTTGCTGCCGCTTGGAGGAAGACGTCGCCGGAGGAAGAATTCTTCTTTGCCGCTTGGAGGAAGACATCGCCCGGATCGGATCAGGAGTTCGGCCCGGTGTGGTGAAGACAAGGTAGGGAGATCTTCAGGGGGGTAGTGTTAGGCTTTTTTAAGGGGGGTTTGGGTGGTTTTAGAATAGGGGTATGTGGGTGGTGGGTTGTAATGGGGGGGGGGGGATTGTATTTGTTGTATGCAAAAGAGCTGAATTCTTTGGGGCATGGCCGACTGCGGTAAGGTAAAGAGCTTTGAAATTTGTTTAATTTAGAATAGGGCAGGGAATTTTTTTTATTTTGGGGGTTTATTATTTTATTAGGGGGCTTAGAATAGGTGTAATTAGCTTAAATATCTTGTAATTTTTTTTTATTTTTTGTAATTTAGTGTTTGTTTTTTTTGTAATTTAGTTTAGTTAATTTAATTGTATTTTTAGATAGATGTTTGTAGTTTATTAAATTTATTGATAGTGTAGGTGTATTTGTAACTTAGGTTAGGATTTATTTTACAGGTAATTGGGTAATTATTTTAACTAGGTAGATATCAAATAGTTAATAACTATTTAATATCTATTATACCTAGTTAAAATAATTAACAATTTACCTGTAAAATAAATATTAACCCTAACATAGCTACAATGTAATTATTAATTATATTGTAGCTATCTTAGGGTTTATTTTATAGGTAAGTATTTAGATTTAAATAGGAATATTTTAGTTTATAAATGAATTAGATTAATTTAATATAAATTTAGTTAGGGTTAGATAGAGTTAATATAGTTAATATAAATACTATAGTAACTATATTAACTATATTAACCCTAATATAATTAGGGTTAATATAGTTAATATATATAATGTAATACCTATATTAACTATAATATACTTAGGGTTAATATAGATAATATAGCTGGCGGCGGGGTAGGTAGATTAAATTAGGGGTTAATCATTTTAATAGAGATGGCGGCGGTGTAAGGGGCTTACATTAGGGGTTAATAATATTAATATAGCTGGCGGCGGTATAGGGGGATTAGATTAGGGGTTAATAATTTTTATATAGGTGGCGGCGGTGTAAGGGGTCAGATTAGGGGATAGATAAGGTAGATGGCGGCGGTTTTAGGGGCTCACAGTAGGGGGTTAGTTTATGTAGATGGCGGCGGGGTCCGGGAGCGGCGGTTTAGGGGTTAATAACTTTATTAGGGATTTCGGGGGGGGGGATCGCGGTTGACCGGTAGATAGACATTGCGCATGCGTTAGGTGTTAGGTTTTATTTAGCAGATCGCGGTTGACAGGGAGATAGACATTGCGCATGCGTTAGGTGTTAGGTTTATTTTCTAGTTAGTTTAGGGAGTTACGGGGCTCCAATAGTCAGCGTAAGGCTTCTTACGGCTGCTTTTTGTGGCGAGGTGAAAATGGAGTAAGTTTTCTCCATTTTCGCCACGTAAGTCCTTACGCTGCATATTGGATACCAAACTGCGCTGGTTTGGTATACCTGCCTATGGCCCAAAAAACTACGGGCGACGGCAGAAATATACGCGCGTAACTTCTAGGTTACGCCGTATATAGGATACCAAATCAGCGTAAATATTGGCGTCGCCGGCTTTTGCGGGCGACGCTTTATATCGGATCGACCCCTTGAAAGATATCAGTGTTCTAATGTAACTAGCGCTAATTTTGAAAAAAAGTGGTTTGGAAATAGCAAAGTGCTGCTTGTATTTATGGCCCTATAACTTGCAAAAAAAGCAAAGAACATGTAAACATTGGGTATTTCTAAACTCAGGACAAAATTTAGAAACTATTTAGCATATGTTTTTTTTGGTGGTTGTAGATGTATAAAAGATTTTGGGGGTCAAAGTTAGAAAAAGTGTGTTTTTTTTCCATTTTTTCCTCATATTTTATAAAAAAATTTATAGTAAATTATAAGATATGATGAAATTAATGGTATATTTTGAAAGTCCATTTAATGACAAGAAAAACGGTATATAATATGTGTGGGTACATTAAATGAGTAAGGGGAAAATTACAGCTAAACACAAACACTGCAGAAATGTAAAAATAGACTTGGTCCCAAACGGACAGAAAATGGAAAAGTGCTGTGGTCATTAAGGGGTTAAACAGCACAAATGCAGCACTAACGAACCAGTCCAGTTTCAATTCCCTGGGCTGTTTTGTGATCTTTAAATCATCACTAATATTTCAGTAACTATAAAAGAAGATTGATTTATTTAAATGGCATAAACAGTTGCATACAAAACCCAAGCAAAACAGTCAGTCCAAATGGTTGCCGGGTTACACGATTTGCCCTGAAAATAAAACCGTGTTATAACTAAAAAATTAAATCAGCACAAATAAAAGTTTTAACGGCACAAACACAGCACAAACAAATGTTATATTTGTTTTTTTAAATTCAATAATGTGAGGCGCAAAGTGGGTGGAGTTTGATAAATAATGCTTAATATTTCCAAAATGAAAATGGCACAAATGTTTGTTTTTGCACCTCAAATCAGCACAATAGCACAATAGTATATTTGTTTTTAAAATATTATGTGTGGTGTAAAGTGGGCGGAGTTTAATCATATATAATGCTCGATATTTTAAAAACTAAACTTGCACAAATGTTAATTGTTGCTGCACAAATCAGCACAAACAAATGGTATATTTGTTTTTTAAAATGTAATAATGTGAGGTGCAAAGTGGGCGGAGTTTAAACATATATAATGCTTAATATTTCCAAAACCAAACTGGCACAAGCGTACATTTTTGCAACACAAATCAGCACAAACAAATGGTATATTTGCTTTTAAAATGTGATAACATGTATTGCAAAGTGGGCGGGATTGATGAAATATAATAATCAATATTTCCTAAACCAAACGTTATTTTTTTTTAGTGCAAATCAACAGAATCTCAGCAAAAACGAATGGTATATTTGTTTTTAAAATGAAATCATGTGGAGTGCAAAGTGGGCGGAGTTTGATCATATATAATGCTTAACAAAACTGGTACTTACTGTTAATCTTTGAAGCACAAATCAGCACAAACACAGCACAAATGATGTTATGTTTGTTTTTAAAATGTAATAATGTGGAGTGCAAAGTGGGCGGAGTTTGATCATATATTAAGCTTAATTTGACCAAAACGAAACTGGCACTAATGTTAATTTTTGAGCACAAATCCACAGAAACACAGCACAAATGAATGGTATATTTTTATTCACATTTTAAAAAGGTGGAGTGCCAACTTTACACAGCTGAGGTGAATTGGATGGCAGGTTACATAATTTTCACTGACAAAAAAACAAACTGTTATAACTAAAAAATCAAAGCAGCACAAATAAAACTTTTAACGGCACAAACCGGCACAAACACAGCACTAACCAACCAGCCCGTTTCATGTTTTTTGGCTGTTGTAGGGGGGCTGGGTGACCTTTATTAAATTGCTAATAAGTCAAAAATGAAACAAGATAGAACAGAGATTTAACCTCTTAAGGACATATGACGGAATTTTTCCGTCATAAAACAATTGAGCAAACTGAAAGCTGTGTCCTTAAAGGGTTAAATGGCACAAACCAGCACAAACATAGCACTTACCAAACAGTGGATTTTTTTTTTTTTGCCGATTGTAGGGGGGCCAACCGTGTAAAACTGAGTCAGCATCTCATGTGATATTGAACTTCTTCAATTGGTGAAGAAAATACAGCCCCTGTTGGATCTTCTTCACTACAGAATCAATTTCAGGCTTCCACTTTAGGTCTCGTGAGATGGTAGAGCCCAAGAACCTGAAGGACCCTACAGCGTCTACAGTACTATTCAGGATGGTGAAGGGAGGAAGTGCTGTTGTGTTGCTCCTGAAGTCCACTATCATCTTCACTGTTTTAAGTGTTTAGCTCTAAATTGTTTTTACTGCACCTGACTGCCAACTGATGAACTTCATGTATGTATGTAGACTCATCTCTATTTTGAATAAGGCCAATGATAGTGGTATCATCTGCGAACTTCAGGAGCTTAATAGTGGGGTTAAGATGAGGTGCAATAATTTGTGTAAAGCGAGAAGAGTAGTTTCCAAGGGAAATCCCTTATCAGATAAGCTCTTTGCAACTTTGTTTTAATTTAATTGTTAATTTTTTTTTATTGATCTCTGAGTCAATTAGTTAAAGGGCAACAATATTTTATTGCGCATAGACCCTTGTGTTGTATCGTATTTCTGATTTTACAGGTGCTGGATGTGAATTTACCCAACTTAACTAATTGCTGCCAGTCTATTAGGAAATTTAATATCCACTGTCAGGTGGAAGTGGGGACAGCTAAGTTAGTTTGGACAAGGGGAGTTCTGGGATGAATGGTATTAAAAGCTGAACTGAAGTCCACAAACAGGATCCTTGCATAAGTACATGGACTGTCAAGATGTTCCAGGATGTAATGCAGTACCATGTTTACTGCATCATCTACAATAGTACCTGTTTGCACAGTAAGCAAACTGCAGTGAGCCTAATGAGGGACTAGTGATGTCTTTCAAGTGGGCTTACTCTAATCTCTCAAATGATTTCATGACCACAGATGTCAAAGCAACGGGTCTTTAGTGATTCAGACCTGTGATCTTAGGTTTCTTTGGTACAGGAATAATGGTAGAGCATTTAAAGCAAGAAGGGACTATGCACTGCTTTAGGGAACTGTTAAAGCTCTGAGAGAAGATGGATAATAACTGAGATGCAAATACCTTCAGACAGGTGGGTGAAACATTATCTGGTCCTGATCTGTTTATGGAATAACTGGTGCATCTCCACTTCACAGATCTTAAATGCAGGTTGAATAACAGAGAAGGAGTAACAGAAGTTAATAATGTTGACGGATGTGTTCAGGGGCGGAACTGCCATTGGTGCAGCAGGTGCGGTGCCACCAGGGCCCAAGTGCTGGGGGGCCAATAACAGCCAGACTATACATAGGCGAGTGTACAAGGTGTACAATCCCAATGCTTGGGAGCCTTTTTTAGTGTAGGTTGCAGGTCCGTCTATCAATCCTCAAAATCAGAGCAGCATGTATATTATTACTATTACTTGCTACTGAGTTACCTTTTGGGGGCCCTAAAACAAAGCTGCACCAGGGCCCTGTGTTGAGTAGGTCCGCTACTGGATGTGTTGAAAGAAAATCAGAGCAATTGAGGGATCTGACACTGCTCTTTTCAAATCTACAATAGAACTCTTTGAGCTCATTAGCTAATTGGTTCCATTCAGATTGAGGAGATGATGTCTTGTAATTGGTGATATCTTTCAGGCCTTTCCACATTGATGCAGGATCATTGGATGAAAACTGAGTTTTCAGATTTAAGAGTAATTTCTTTTAGCTGCTCTAATTTCCTTTGTCAGTGTGTTTTTGACCTGTAATAAACAGTTTTGTCAGCACTGGCAATTTCTTTAGCCAGATAAGGCTGTTTAAAGGGACACTCAATCAAAATTAAACTTTCATTATTCAGGTAGAGCATGCCATTTTAAACACCTTTCCAATTTACTTCCATTAATAAAATGTGCACAGTCTTTTTATATTTAATTTTTTTGAGTCACCAGCTCCTACTGAGCATGTGCAAGAATAAGTGTGTATGCATTTGTGAATGGCTGATGGCTGTCACATGGTACATGTATACATTTGTGATTGGCTGATGGCTGTCACATGGTACAGGGGGAGTGGAAAAAGCCATAACTTTTAAAATTGTCAGAAAAAAAAATCTACTAATAATTTGAAGTTCAGACTAAGTGCTTTTGCATTGTCTTGTTATCTTGCATTTGTTGATTATGCAAATCTACTGTGTTGACTGGTCCTTTAAGTTGGTCTATAAACCATGGTTTACTTAGAACATGTGGGACACACATGTTCTCACAGAAACTAATATAGGATGTCACAGTGTCAGTGAGCTCATCCAGATCTTTGACTGCAGCTTCAAAAATACTCTAATCTGGGGGACTTTCAGGCAGCGGGCCATCTTACTGGTCGCACTGAGCGTTGGCTCCTTAAGTTTTATCCACTATTTTCAATTCTGCAATACAGTGCTGGTAATATCCAACTTAAAATGGTGGAGAGACTTGTCTGATGGTGAACTAATTCGAGATATAGGGTCTTGGATTGTGGCGCGGCTTCATCATCCATAGTGCTGGACTATTCACTTTAAGGCCTTCCCCTATAACCGAATTCTCAACGCCGTCCCTATAACTAGCTGTGCCTTGAGTGCACAGTTCTTGCTATGATGAGCACCCTATTTTCTAAGCCACATACTATGGACATTTTCCTTTGGGATTTTCATACTTTGAAATCCCAGCGTAGTCCCCGTTAATCAGCGTGTTAAATACGTGCAGCTAATTAAGTTTAGCAGCTATAAGGCATAAAGCTGGCATATAAGGTATACCTGGACCATCTTTTACATGCAATAAGCATTTACTGAAAATTAAGGACACTTAATTGATGCTACAATTGCAATCAATGCTACTGGAACATTTCCAGAAGCTGGAGGAAATAATTGCGGCAATCTTTTACTCGGATCAACAGGAATCTGACAAGGTATGGCCTGCCTAGTTAAAGGAGATAGGCACCTTGATTCCTGCCATAAGTACTGCGACTGACAAATGTGATTACCCGACAACATGGAAGGAAATTCCCCGTCTGGAGGCTAATTGATTAATGACCCAGTTGTTATGTGATTCTTTTTTCAGGATATGATATTATCATATATCACTTTTCAGCAAGGAAATGACTGACACATTACACAGGTTTTCACAATCTTATAATAACAATGATGGTTTATTCTGCAACATAATCATGGAAACAAAATACCACAAACCACTATTCATACTTATAACACTCTATGCAATTGCAATGCTTATATAAACAATTCTAGATACAACTATCTATACAGTTTTCAGTTACATTTAGTTGCCTGCGCAACGACTGATAACAATCTTATGTTGTATTACCACTAAAACAAGTCTAGCTAGTTTTAAACAAACAAATTAATACATCACCGTGATCTCTGGTTACATCATCCTATCCTGCCGCTTCTGGGGCGCAATGGGAGGGGACATCTGGGCAATCTTTGGACCAGGAGACAAACAGGCGATCAGCGGGAAACAACACTGAAGATGCGTCCATCCACAGGTCCCAAAAAATACACTCAAATACACACACCAAAAATACACAGACGCTCAGACATGATCAGATTGCCCAAAGGTACCCCTCTTTTATACTGTCCACTTGTGTAACAGTTTTGGCGCAACTCCACAGATCCTGAGACCGCTCCCTCTGAGGTTGGCCGTGGCCCAAGACATCTGGCCAGTCTGTCTTAGCCTCAACCAAGCTTATCAGGGCATGCCCAGGTACTATCTCTGACGTATTACTAAACTGCGATGCTGTCATCTTTAGTTTCAAACAAACATGTTTTTCTGCTTAACATTATATATCTGATTATGTGGTCTTATGCAGTTACTTCTGTCAAATACATCAATAATAGTTTTAACAATCTTTCCATAGATATAATTAATAGCTAAACATCATAATGGATTTATTACTTAGCCTATTGCAATTGATATTACTTAGCCTATTGCAATTAATAATAATTCATCGTTTAACAATATTACTAGGCATTAGCCTCTATACCAATGTGTTATCAAGATGTTCCTGAATGTCAGTAAGTGACCCCTGCCAAGGTTGCACCCTTGTTCTGTCTGGGTTTTGACTTCTTATCATCAGCCTCCATCGGTTGTTTACCACTTGTAGCATGACTTAGCGAAATTCACTGTCATCTACTTGAAGTTAATTAATGTCTTTTACTCTGTTAAAGGCACACTCTCTTAAAGGCAAAGTCACACAAGTTAGTGCAAGTGTCTTATGCTTTCGCTCGCTTAAAGGCAAAGTCACACAAGTTTAAGCAAGTGTTATATGAGCAATTACTGCAACCACTTTCCTTACATTCCACCCCTTGGTCATGTGACACCTTGCTTGTTTCTAAACACATACCTTAATAATTAAAACACTCAAGTAATATTGTCTTTTGGTTTAAAACACATCCTACCTAATGTATTACAGAAACATCCAAACATTTTTACTATAATGAATATCCCACACAAGCAAGCCAGACTTATTAATAGCCATTTAACTATAGTTTTGCCTAAGCTTCCAAGCCATCCCCCCAGTCCAAAAGTCCAGTCAAAGTCTTTAAGCCATTTGCTAAATGAATCATCATGTACCTCACGTATGTGCTTTTGCACTTCTTCTAATCTGTGTAGGTCATGTTTGATTCGACCTGTATTGTCTTCTATGTACACACAGCATTGCTGGTGGATTCTCTGGCAAACTCCTCCTTCTGCAGCTAGGAGGTAGTCTAGAGCCATTCTATTCTGTAATGCCACCATCCTAATTTGTTCCTGTTCCAATGCTAAAAGCTTTATTGCATCTCCAGTTACATTAAAAGCTTCATCTACTAAATCAGCTAGCGTGTTTAATCTAGTGAGGGCTGTAGCAGCCCCATAATGAGGGACAAATGTTGCAAGCAGGCGCATACCTTCACTAATTTTAACTCCATTGTGTATTTTGTCCAGGTCAAGGTATCTTCGTGTTCTATGCAATATAGGTGGTGGAAGCGTGGTGGTTATGTTAAAAGCAGGGAATATATATCCTAAAAAGCATGGGCCATAATGGGTGCAAGGTATTACCTTTACTGCCCACCTCCCACACAACCAATAATATCCCACTGGCAGTTTAACAAAAGGAGGACATATCCTATTCAATCGCTTCCTCCCATCCTTAGTCCGTGTGTTACCTGCTAGTGTTTCCCTATTAAGCTGGTACCAGTCTTTAATAAGGTCTCTGGGCTCACCAAACTTAGTCTTCCATTTCTCATGGGCATATGTCAAATATGAGAAGTCATAGAATTTCAGTTTAATGTTGAATACCCCTGTCCTATTTTTAACTAGCCGTCCTATGTTATACATTAACATTATCATGTCAGGTAGCTGGGTTAGGTTATTAGTACTATATATATCCCCATCTAGATTTTGAAACATAATAGCACCTGTAGTCACATTATTAGCTAGATGCAACTTATCCAGCAATTCATCCCTGCCTGGTGTGTTAAGACCTGTAAAATTCCACACAGTCTTATTCCCAATCATATCGGCAAGCATACTCATGGTTAAAGGTACACCTAGATAAGGGTAACCCCTAGTCTGCCCGTGAGGCACAAACCAAACCAAACCAAACAAATTTGTCACATTAAACACATCTTTGGCAGTTTTTACAAAGGTATTATCAAGTTCCCATGAGGAGGCATGCAGGGAGCCTAGACGGCGCCGTGCATGGTCCCTCTTTCCCTTGTGTCGGTTGTTTAATAATTTCCCATCCATTACAGGTCTCCTGATATACATTAAAAGAGGTTCAGATGACTCTTTTCCTGTATATTTACACACATATGTCAGTCCCTCTGGTTCCCCATCAGTGTATGATATGTTTAACATTACAGCACGAACCTGTGTATCAATGGATGTTTTACAACCTAAAATGCGTTCCTGAATCCCCACTGTTAGTTTTGGGGAAGTGGAAGGCATACTGGGATTTTCACAAATCAACCCAACCCCTTCTTGCAATTCAAATATTAAGTTCTCATCCGGTAAAACAATTGTCCAGCTCTTATCCTCCTTAGAGTCCTTACAGTCTTCCCTAGTCACTGCAGCAGAACAAAAAATCTTTAGTTACACAATGTACAGTGGAGGAAGGGATGTCACAGGTAATTGTCTCTTCTTCTGATAGTTCAAATGCCACCCTTTCCCGCTTGGTAAGGAACATCCAACTTCCATATTCATTTTTGGTCAAACAGGTTACGTCGTCATCAAAGGTAAATGGGATGGAGCAGGATGCCCATGTTGTGCAATACGGAACGGTCATGCTTCCCTCATAGAAGGTGTGATAGCTGGCACCGGACACCTCACGTTTCATCCTCTGGCTCATACGACCAAAAGGAGTCCCAACAGAGCACCGGTTACAATAACAGCCCTGTCAACAAGAATCTAGGAAGGAAACATACTTCAAATTAATTCCGTAAATAGCACTTGCCCGCAGGCACATGCAGCCAATAATTGCTCCCTATCCTTGACTACAATCACTACATTGTAACTTCCCTTTTAATACATCTATGCTAATTAAATACTCTGGGATGGGTACAATTAAAACAAAACATCACTGCTTAGGGAGACTTCCTACTTTCAATGCCACCCCTGCTTAAAATAGACCATACTGATACTGGGAGCTTGGCCTGTTTCGTATGGGCCCTTGAAATATTACTCCAGGTCCTCCAACGAAAGCAAGTCCAACCCTGGCCCTGGGGCTTCAGGGGCACTGGCCCTTTTTGTCCCATCCAGGTATTGGTATCCTTTTCCAGTGGACTTTGTTTGGGAATCAACTAGGGACATTTTCCCCTCAGGGCTAGTTTCCCAAAACGTTACCACAGCATGTTGAGCATGATGCTCAATGTACTCCTGTGTGCCTATCATTCTGGACAGTGAGATTTCACTGTCAGTGATGGATCTGTCATTCAGTACATTTACTGCTTTTCCCAAATGGACCTTCCATTTCTGCAAAGTTTTATCCCACCCCCCAGGGTCCCATCTGGCCCTGCTCTGTAATACTGATTGTAACTTACTTTTGCTCAACCTACCACCCTTCCACTTTACTTTGGCCCTGGCTACCTTAACCACAGCCTGTTGAGCTACATCTTCATAACACTGGCTCTTTTTTAATAGCAATTTATTCTGACTCTGCAGGCACACCGTCTGCTCTACAGCTTCCTCTAACTGCTCGTGTGTCTTTCTGTATGCCTGTAATAACACCCATAATTTCTTATGTAACCTTTCTGTGTCTGAATGTGTCTTAACTTTTACATTCTGTAATCTATTCAACACTTCACAAGGTTCTATTTTGTCAAAAAATTCAGCGTTATCTTTGAGGTCAGTCCCAGACAAGACTTCCCCTGCTAATTCCTGATATGGGGTCCCATTCCAAGTCACAATATTTTGTGACCGTGAAGGGGTAACCGTTGGTGCTTTCTTCCTAAACATTTTCATAATACCTTCAATTATTGCTGACATCAATCAATAAATTCACAGTAACAATAACAATATACGTTAATATGTAATATACCTGTGCAATATCAATTAATTTCATTCCAAGGTGACAATTGTGACTATGTCCATGAAATATCTGTTTATTTACACAGCTTTCATGGCTCATTTGAGGAATTAACAATTCAATTCTAGCTAATCCAGAAACATATATATTTATACTCCTGACCGTGCAAGATACAACTATATATTTTTCTGGCTTATTATTTTATCTACAAAGGGGTTTCACTTTCGCTCGGAGCTGCGTCTATCAGCTCTGCACATTCAGTAAGAAACTGTCAGTTTTCTTTGCTCAAGTGATAAGCAATTATGCATCCTGCCGACTACGCCAATAATGTTATGTGATTCTTTTTTCAGGATATGATGTTATCATATATCACTTTTCAGCAAGGAAATGACTGACACATTACACAGGTTTTCACAATCTTATAATAACAATGATGGTTTATTCTGCAACATAATCATGGAAACAAAATACCACAAACCACTATTCATACTTATAACACTCTATGCAATTGCAATGCTTATATAAACCATTCTAGATACAACTATCTATACAGTTTTCAGTTACATTTAGTTGCCTGCGCAACGACTGATAACAATCTTATGTTGTATTACCACTAAAACAAGTCTAGCTAGTTTTAAACAAACAAATTAATACATCACCGTGATCTCTGGTTACATCATCCTATCCTGCCGCTTCTGGGGCGCAATGGGAGGGGACATCTGGGCAATCTTTGGACCAGGAGACAAACAGGCGATCAGCGGGAAACAACACTGAAGATGCGTCCATCCACAGGTCCCAAAAAATACACTCAAATACACACACCAAAAATACACAGACGCTCAGACACTCAGACTCTCAGACTCAGACATGATCAGATTGCCCAAAGGTACCCCTCTTTTATACTGTCCACTTGTGTAACAGTTTTGGCGCAACTCCACAGATCCTGAGACCGCTCCCTCTGAGGTTGGCCGTGGCCCAAGACATCTGGCCAGTCTGTCTTAGCCTCAACCAAGCTTATCAGGGCATGCCCAGGTACTATCTCTGACGTATTACTAAACTGCGATGCTGTCATCTTTAGTTTCAAACAAACATGTTTTTCTGCTTAACATTATATATCTGATTATGTGGTCTTATGCAGTTACTTCTGTCAAATACATCAATAATAGTTTTAACAATCTTTCCATAGATATAATTAATAGCTAAACATCATAATGGCTTTATTACTTAGCCTATTGCAATTGATATTACTTAGCCTATTGCAATTAATAATAATTCATCGTTTAACAATATTACTAGGCATTAGCCTCTATACCAATGTGTTATCAAGATGTTCCTGAATGTCAGTAAGTGACCCCTGCCAAGGTTGCACCCTTGTTCTGTCTGGGTTTTGACTTCTTATCATCAGCCTCCATCGGTTGTTTACCACTTGTAGCATGACTTAGCGAAATTCACTGTCATCTACTTGAAGTTAATTAATGTCTTTTACTCTGTTAAAGGCACACTCTCTTAAAGGCAAAGTCACAAAAGTTAGTGCAAGTGTCTTATGCTTTCGCTCTCTTAAAGGCAAAGTCACACAAGTTTAAGCAAGTGTTATATGAGCAATTACTGCAACCACTTTCCTTACACCAGTGTATGGAAACAGTAACGTCTTCTGAACAGCTTGGTCCTAACCACTTGATTAGCAAAGTGAGTGAAGGGACTGAGACTAGCTTTGCCGAGATCCAGCTCCACATTTCCCCATATCTTGAAGCCGGAGCTATAGAGCCAGGTACAGTGGTGTGGCAGCCGCAGAGAAACACCGGCTTAAACGAAAGGCAGAACTAGACCAACGACACAGACGGAGGATCCGGACTTACCCGAGAGAGAGAGAGAGAGAGAGAGAGAGAGAGTAGTCACCAATGTCTTCTCCTAGCTTGTCAGGAACTCTAGTGCCCGAGGCCATGTATCTCGATCCTGTGGAGAGCATATTCTAGCACGGAGATGAACTCTCATTCTATAGATGGTTAATTGAAACTGAAGGTAGAATGCAGAAAATTCAGCTAGATCAGTTGGTACTGTGCACACCAAAACCCTTAGGTGTAACCTTCCTTTGTAGCTGCAGCTTCCAGGTCCATTTATGTGGTAATGAACACATTTCTAAGTTTGACATAGGCTAAAAGTCATATGTCAATGAGGACTCCTTATTAAGTTCCTCCTTTAATACAGCCTCCCATACAAACATCTAAACTTTTGATGATGACTTTCTGGTCTGATATACTTTAGAAATCATTATAACTTTGCCTCCAGATATGCTAGAGACAACCTTATAAGGGTTCAGTGTACATCGCTACGTCATATAAGATAACCTTCCAGGGCTTATGATCTATATATAGATAATGTTTATGTCATGCCGCGCCGCTCTAGCCGTTGCTAGGGGCACAGCGTCTCCTTCCCTGCTCGTTGCTAGGGGCTGTGTCGGGTCGGATGCGTGCAGCGCTGATGTCATCGCCGCACGCTCCCTTCTCCTGATGCCGGTCCGGACGTTTGTGGCAAGAATCCTGCACCTATGTAAGCTTCTATCTAACGATCTATCACTGCCCAAGTATAGGTGTTACTTCGTGTACTCCTGGGAGTGATAGATCGTTTTTTCTAATTGCCTTACTGTGTTTGAACCCTGCCTGTCTGACTACTCTGCCTGCTATACCCCTGAATTGCTGGATCAATACACTGCTGCTGAACTCTGCCTGTGTGACTACTCTACCTGTCTAACCCCTAAATTGCTGGACTGATATACTGATGCTGAACCCTGCCTGTCTAACTACTCTACTTTTTTAACCCCTAAATTGCTGGACTAATATATTGCTACTGAACCCTGCCTGTCTGACTACTCTGCTTATTAACCCCTGTTATTTTGGATTGCCTCTTTGTTGCCCGAACCCTGCCTGCCTGACCATTCTAGTGGTGTGCCCTTGGACTGTTTTACTATTGCCAAACCCTGCCCGTCTGACCATTCTAGTGGTTTGTCCTTGGACTACTTTACTGTTGCTGAATCCTGCCTGTCTGGCCATTCCAGTGATTTGCCTTGCCCTGTTCTGTCGTTGCCACTGGGGACTGCCCTGCCTGTGGTGAGTGCCGCTCTCCTCATCTTGCTAACTTTCCCTGCTCTGGGATATTCCCTATCATTCCGGCTCGACGCTGGGATAACAAGACTACTGGCCAAGTTCGGTCTGATAGAAGGGTATCCCACGAGCATTACAGTTTATTACTGGTTAGCAGATATAAAAAGCTTATCTATCTATTATTAGCTTGTTCCTAAATAAGTTCCTAATGTGACCTTTCTCTTAGCTATTTAGGGGGATGAAATGTATTGCTAGCTGCTGATGAAACCCATGCTAGTAAAATCTTCATTAACAACTCATGCAGCCCACCTATAACAGAAGAATTGTATTTGTCCTTAAAGGGACAGTCAAGTTGAATAAAAGCATTCATGCATGTAATTTTAAACAACTTTCCAATTTACTTTTATCACCAATTTTGCTTTGTTCTCTTGGTATTCTTAGTTCAAAGCTAAACCAAGGAGGTTCATATGCTAATTTCTTAGACCTTGAAGGCCGCCTCTGCATTTGACAGTTTTTCAACAATAGAGGGCCTTAGTTCATGTGTTTCACATAGATAACATTGAGCTCATGGATGTGAATTTACTGAGGAGTGAGCACTGATTGGCTATAATGCAAGTCTGTCAAAATAAATGAAATAAGGGGGCAGTCTGCAGAGGCTTTGATACAAGGTAATCACAGAGGCAAAACGTGTATTATTATAACTGTGTTGGTTATGCAAAACTAGGGAATGGGTAATTAAAGGGACAGTCAACCATACAATTGTTATTGTTTTAAAAGATAGATAATCCCTTTATTACTCATTCCCCAGTTTTGCATAACCAACACAGTTATATTAATGTACTTTTTACCTTTGTGATTACCTTGTATCTAGGAACCTTCTTCCAGCCCCCTGATCACATGACTGTGACTGTTTATTATCTATTGTCTTAAATTTAGCATTGTTTTGTGCTAAATCTTAAATAACCCCCTGTGCCTGAACACAGTGTTATCTATATGGCCCATGTGTACTTTCTGTCTCTTTGTGTTGAAAAGAGATTTAAAAAGCATGTGATAAGAGGCAGTCCTCAAAGGCTTAGAAATTAGCATATGAGCCTACCTATGTTTAGTTTAAACTAAGAATACCAAGAGAAAAAAGCAAATTTGATGATAAAAGTAAATTGGAAAGTCAATTAAAACAACAAAAATTCTGGTGTTGACTGTCCCTTTAAAATGACCATATGTGAATAATGCCTATATGCTTTGACAGGGTATGAAATTTATTTAACCACATAGCTTATTGCTGATCTAGTTAGACCTTCCAATAAAGAATTGCCTAAATCATCTCTTTCTGCCAGCTAACTACATGCTTTATTGCCCTTTTATGCTATGCACACTAATTTAGAGACCTGAAAGGCAATAATATCAGCTTAATTTGTTATAGCATGCTACATTCTGCACTAGTTTCTAGTTAACCCCGTGCTGAAATCCCTTCTTTCAATATTAGCTTTAACTAGCTTAAAGTCTTACAACTTATGGTTTTACCACGATAAACTTAAAAATCCAGGTATGATGTATAATTGGCAATCCAGTTTAAAATTAGTAGGCAAATAAAAAAAATGCTTCAATGTGTACAGTCAAAGCATTCTTGCAATACTAGCTGTGCTTCACTGGCCCATCTTTTAACAGACCTAACTGCAGGCTTTGCAGATTTAAAGGAACACTCAAGTCAAAATAAACTTTTGTGATTCAGAAAGAGCAGCAGTTTTAAGACACTTTCCAATTTACTTCCATTATCAAATTTTGCAGTCTTTTTATATTCACACTTTCTGTGGAACAAGATCCTACTGAGCATGTGCACAAGCTCACAAGGTGTTATGTATACTAGTCAGTGATTGGCTAATGTCTGTCACATGATACAGGGGCTGGAAAATGGTAGGAAAAAAAAAATACATTTGCCAGAAAAAAAATCCACTGCTTATTTAAAATTCAGAGTAAATTCTATTACCTTATCTTTTCATTTTGCGCTTAATAATTATGCAATTCTACTGCATTGAGTGGTCCTTTATTTTCTGCTTACAGGTAGGAATAAGTCAATAAGATGCACCAGGCAATGGTCAGAAAGACCCAGTGCAGCTCTAGGATATGCATATTTTATTATGGTGTGACAATGGTCCAGTATCTCCGATAGGACATGTGACATGCTGCTTAAATTTAGACAGTTCAGTGCGCTGTTAAAATTCCCTAGAATAATAATACATGAAAATGGATGATGTTGCTCTATATCTGTAATTATATCTGCAAGTTGCTGTTGAGCTGTGTTTATCCAGGCTTGAGGGTTGTACACATTCACTAAAATGAATGAGGAAAACTCACAAGAAATGTATTCAGTTTATAAAAAGCGCTTCTAAGTTAGGGCAGCGAACCTTTTTTTCAGAAATGCGATATCTGTGCACCAACCTGCATTGATGTAAGAGCATAATCCAACTCCTCTTGATTTACCCGCTAACTCAGCAATACTATCCGCCCTGAACAGTTTAAACCCTACAAGGAAAAGAGCACTGTCCGGTATTGATTTGTTCAGCCAGGTTTCCAAGAAAAATCCCAGTTCATCTGGGTAAGTAAAAAAATGTCATCTATTTTACTAGCCAGGGAGCAGAGTTTGCTAGATGGATACTCAGCATTAAAGCCCTGAAGCCATTTTGTAGGAGTTTAACGAGCGCGCCCGCCTGCGTCTCTTGCTACACCTAATCAGAAGAAAAAAAAACAAATAGGAAATTACTATTAGGATTAGAAACATGATATATAGACTTATAAAAAACAGGATAGTAATGCCACAAATACATTAAATAGAGAAAAGGAGGTAAAACTATACTGCATCCAGTAAGTACATTTTATATATAAAGCAAAGGAAAGTAAGCAAGAACATAGTGCTTACAATAGCACTCCCATAGGCAAACACAACTAACCAAACATTCTTAGAAGGAAACTGACTTAAAGGGACATGAAACCCAAAATATTTCTTTCATAATTCAGATAGATCATACAGTTTTAAACAACTTTCAAATTTACTTTTTGTTATCAATTTTGCTTTGTTCTCTTGGTGTCCCTTGTTGAAAAGCATACCAAGATAGGCACAGGAAACGGGAGCTAGCTACTAATCGGTGGCTGCACATATATGCTTATGTCTTTGGCTTACCAATGTCTTTGCCTAGTTCCATTTCATTCATCATCTTTTACACAATTGTCGATGTAAAAAGTTATCACTGTAATAAATAAGGATTTTTAGCTGATATGATTCAACCCGTTTTCTATTTTTTTTTTTACCTCCAGATCACGTTCTCCTAACATCCAATTTAAATTCTGGCCGTTAGGCGGCCGTCAATCCACGTCACCCGTCTCCCTTTTAAACTGCGCATGCGTTACATTTAGATTGTCAATCCTAAACTTGATACGCGCTCCCGTTTTGCGCAAGCGTATTCCATGTCACTAGGACTAGTATGAGTGTCTGCTTACGCATGCACATTGGTGCAGGAAATTTTAGACTATCGCATGCGCAAAAGTTGACAAAACCGCTGATTCGCGCATGCGCAGAATAAACGAAGGTTATGCACGCGCTTGGGAGATACGTATAGAGCATGTGGGACCGCTCTATACGTCACAGCATTGAAAGTCCGGAAATATAGGTGGGGAGGAGCATACACGGAAACGGTAGGAGTATAATAATATAAATATAATAATCATATTGATTAAAAATTGAAAAATAAAGTTAGCGATCAGCTTCTTATATTAAAAATAGACACATTCATGTCTTCAGATAGAGTAAAATTTACCTTCACTTTAAACATTTTATATGACAATCTTAAAGCGTTTTCTGCCCCTTTAAAGTGACAGTCTATTGCACGAATTGCATGATCTATTATTAAAGCATTACTGACCCTTGATAACTATATATTTGACCCCCACAAAATGATTAAAAACATATAGGTAAAGTCACGCTCAGGAACTGCAAGCCTTGACTATAACTATGTGTTTCCTCCTTTGTGGGATATGACAATGTAGTTATCTGGGATTAGTAATGTACAAACTACACTCTGATGAATTACAGAATGTCATTTTTGCATTAAAGTGTATCTTTAAGGGACATTAAATGTGTTGTCCTTTGTTGCATCTAAACACTGTCTTAAAGGGACACTCAAGTCAAAATTGAACTTTCATGATTCAGATAGAGCATGCCATTTTAAACAATGTTCCAATTTACTTCAATTAACAAAACTGGCACAGTCTTTTTATATTTACAGTTACCAGCTCCTACTGAGTAAGTGCAAGAATTCACATATATGCATTTGTGATTAGCTGATGGCTGTCACATGATACAGGGGGGAGTAGAAATAGATATAACTGACATTTGTCAGAAAAAAATCTACTACTCATTTGAAGTTCAGACTAAGTGCTATTGCATTGTCTTTTTATCATGTATTTGCTCATTATGCAAACATACTGTAGTTTGCATCGGAACATTGTTCCGATGTAGACAAATTAGGCCCGTCATGAAAGGGTTAAAAACAAAATATGTTTTTATGCTGGTGGGGCGTGTTACTGTTTATCAGCTGCACCAGGCAGTGACCTTCTATCCCATTTATAAATTGAACACAAACATGTACTTCATTGTAGTTTAGAAATCAAAATACACAGCTATAACTTAAAGGGACACAAAAGTGTATCATGAAAATGCTCTGTATTAGAGCATTTTATCATTGCACTTGTGCTTGCCTATAACTGTGTGTTTAACCTCTGCAAAGGGGTTAAAAGTCAGCTCCATAACAGTAATGCAGTTTTCTTCAGTGCTAAATCTCAAAGCTGATCTTCTGCCTGGAGCTGGGGCAGTCCCTAAAAAACAGTACATTTTCCATTGCTGGAGGCTCTGTGTCAGTCCTCCTGACCCAGTGCCACAGGATCTGAGACAGTTCTAGGGTGCTATATTATTTTATTTTACAATATTGCTTTAAAAGGTCTATATGCTTAACCCTGCATAGGGGTTAAACACATAGTTAAAGTCAGCTCCAGAATGGCAATGCATTGCAAATCCTAATTAATGGGTTAAAGATACTATACAAAAATTGAGATTGTAATATCAAAATGCATAACAACTTTGCAATATACTATAGGGAGACTTGATGGGCCTTTTTGGTTATAATCTACCATCAAATTCTATGTTTCTATTGTTATTTATTTTGCCCCTTTTCCAGCAATATAAAGTCTGAAAATGTTGGATTTTCCAGTCCTGAAAACTGAAAGAACACAAGGCAGGCATCACAAGCCTAGCCTGCCCCATATCTATTCCAAATTTGCAGTCTGCTATATTACCTCTTCTTCTGAAACCAAACAATGGAGATTTGGTAACACAATGACAGTGACAGGCCCTGTTCAGATTGGTTCCTCCACATAAGGTAAATGGTTGGTGGAGTTCAACCATGGAAAAACAATCGCAGCAAACAAGGGTTACTCTGTTCTAATAATATTCAGAATATTAATATATCAATCTGCTGGAAGATTGCAGAAAAAATGTTGTAATCACAAGGGCCTAGATTAAAGATATTAGCTCTATTGTGCATTAACATCACTTGAGCGCAATCAATAGAACTTCTATTTTTGTGCTTGTATTAAAAGACAAAAGCTATTTTTTATCCCTCTAGTGACAGTTTAGAGCGCGTTAACATCTGAATATCTGATAGCACAGGTGAGCTGAGTACCTCTCATAATAGACTTCTATGGAGATGGACAGTAAAAGTCATATCAACTCAAGTGCTAAGCCTATGGTGCACTAAACAGATGAAATGTAATGTCATTTTGGAAATGTAAGGCCTTAGACTGAAATGGAATTAAGGGATGAGGCACTGAGGGGAGTGAGCTAGCTGTGTGGCAACAATGTTGCAAAGGTAGGGGAGGTCTCTACTCATGGTATAAGTGTGCAGGGTTGGTAGGCCTAAGCCTCTTTTACACCTGCTTTCAAAAACTGGTTCTCCTACCACCCGTCCTGGTTGGATAGGCAGGCGGCTTTCCAGGTGCCACTAGGGTACCCTAGTTATTCTGGCACTATAATGCTTAGTCAAACTAGAGGAGGTAGGTCCAGAATAGTAATTTTAGCTCACCTCAAGAGGTCATGTTTAAGGACTCAACCTTCTTGAGGCCTCCTGGTTGGAGTTTGTATTTGACACATCCTAGCTAGACGGGTGGTCTGGTCTCAGCCTATTGACTACGCGAGTGATGACCACGAAAAGGAGTGACATCCCTAGGACCATGCCCTGGAGGTGCTCCTCCTAGAGTGCTTGGTCGAAGACTTCGAATGAGCAACACTGTTACTATTAGGCGTTGTAGCCGGGCTCCGCCATGTGAACAGCCTGAGCCCAGACCAGCAAAGCATGGGTTCTTTGCCTTTAAGGCCAAGTTTTGACCATTGCTGTTTTTGTTAATAAATGCAACCTTGCTGTGTTTAACCCAGCTCTCTGTGTGTTTGCGTGTTGTTTCTTGTAGTTAAAGGGTCAGTCTAGTCAAAATTAAACTTTCATGATTCAGATAGGGTATGCAATTTTAAAAAAACTTTCCAATTTACTTCTATTATCTAATTTGCTCAATTCTTTAGATATCCTTTATTGAAGAAATAGCAATGCACATATGTGAGCCAATCACACAAGGCCTCTAGGTGCAGCAACCAATCAGCAGCTATTGAGCATATCTAGATATGCTTTTCAGCAAGTGATATTAAGAGAATGAAGCAAATTAGATAATAGAAGTAAATTAGAAAGTTGTTTAAAATTACATGCTCTTTCTAAATCGCGAAAGAAAAAAATTGGCTTTCATGTCCCTGTAAGTTAGCCACGAAAGGTCTAGGGCCTTCAATCCCTACATTTTACAGTGGTATTTTGGATTGCACTTGAGTATAACACTTAACTCACCACTTGTAAAACGAGCAGAATGGGTGCACTAATATCACCCCCTGCACTAATAAAAGTATACAGAGCGCTAAAAAAGTTTTGGCTGCATTAAGATGCTTTGGTTACCATAATTAAGCCTTTAATGGACATACCCTTAGTGTCCTAAGGGGTTTTGAGCAGTGTAATAACGCAATTCTCATGAGCAGTGGCACTAAATCTACATGTCTCCCTCCCTGCCCCTGTCCCGCGCAACCTGCGCTATTTAACCATTTAGAATAAAAACGACAGCTGATGTACAGGTAGGTTGGCTGTCGTTAAGGAGTTAACCATCCAAGTGTAATACAAAATTGTGCGTTATTCTTTGCACAAGGTCACACAAAAGATAATACACCCTGTGCTATTGTCACATCTGTCAGTGAGCTCTTTGCTTTATCCAGTACATTTATATTGATCCACAGACCTCACTTGCCCTAAAACATATGGGGCTGGCCATACCTGTGGATCAATAAAAGATAAACCTCTTGGATAGTCATACAAAGAATCCAACTTAAAGGGACAGTCAAGTCCAAAAAAAACTTTCATGTTTTAAATAGGGCATGCAATTTTAAACAACTTCCCAATTTACTTTTATCACCAATTTTGCTTTGTTCTCTTGGTATTCTTAGTTGAAAGCTAAAACTAGGAGGTTCATATGCTAATTTCTTAGACTTTGAAGACTGCCTCTAATCTAAATACATTTTGACCACTAGAGGGCATTAGTTCACATGTTTCATATAGATAACATTGAGCTCAGGCACGTAAAGTGACCTAGGACTGAGCATTGATTGGCTAAACTGCATGTCTGTCAAAAGAACTGAAATAAGGGGGCAGTCAGCAGAAGCTTAGATACAAGATAATTACAGAGGTAAAACGTGTATTATTATAACTGCGTTGGTTATGCAAAACTGGGGAATGGGTAATAAAGGGATTATCTTTCTTTTTAAACAACAAAAAAACTATCTTCTAAAGGTATAGTTATAGGACACTGACCTACCATGAGACTTGTACACAAGCAATGTGTCTAATTATTATGTTATTATATTTTATTTATATAAGCACCAACATATGCAGCAGCGCTGTCCATGGGTACAATTTGTTTAAATAAAACAGTGATACAAAACTTGAAAAAGACAAGACAAATTTTGAAAGACACATACAGGAGGAGTTGAGGGCCCAATTTCTGTGGGAATATTCTATAAATAAATATTTGGTTTTTTTTAAAAAAAAAAAAAGTGGATGCTCTTGTAGTGAGTTAAACAACATTTTCTGTGGGAATTATCCCTGTTAGCCAGTAAGCAACAGACAACTTTAATTCTAATAATAGTGGGTCTTCTATGTCTTAAAAATGGAAATGCCCACTACTGACCTCTCAAGGCTACACCTGCTACATATATGTCTCTAATTGACCGACTGTGGCTAGCCTTATCTTAATACATTACAAACAGAACGAGAAGCTGTCTGCCAGAACAAACAACAGCTCAGTGGCTTGTTCTATGGCCCAGTCACCACTTGGGAGTAGCTTTTTTTAGCCCAATTGTCCTTTTCACAGGCAAAAACTTTCTTGACATATATCAGTCTGATCCCATCTAACAAGGTCAGCCCAGCCCCGATATACCAGGCAATTCTCTTCTGAACAAGGGAAATGGCAACCCCAGACAATCAAGTAGTCCACGTCTGGTTTCCCCATCACTGACGAGGCCCAAACGAGAATATTTTCCTCTGTGAAAAGCACAATTGGGCTAAAAGAAGCTACTCCCAGGTGGTGACTGGGCCATAGAACATGCCACTGAGCTGTTGTTCATTCCTGGCAGACTGCTTCTATTTCTGTTTATATTCCAGTAACAAGTCAGAATTGGCTCCTTTAAATAAGGCAAGTGGTGTGTGGAGGTTGGCTACTAAAAAAACAAATGCAGCAAACAAGGTTTTGATATGTTTTTAAAATGCTTACACTGTTGATATGTTATTCTATAGCAAAACAGATATTTCTTGTAATTACAAGGAGCTAATTGTCCCTTTAACTGCTGCACTTTTGAGTATCTAATAAAAAATATTTTGAGCACCATATCCCTTTAAACATTAACCTCTTTTCCTACAAGAGCTCAATTTAGGCATTTACACAAAAACGTGATTTTGCCTCTCTAAATTGTATTTCACTACTGATTTTGTTTTTCAGTGTGACATGTTGCAAAATTATACATATACAGTGAACTCTTGCACATCCTCTGTAGTAGCTGGTGCCTCAGAAAGTGTGCATGTAAAAAACAGTGCATAGTCTGATAATGGAAGTAAACTGGAAAGTCTCTTAAAACTGCTCTGTCTGAATCATGAAAACTTAAATTTCACTTCAGTGTCCCTTTAAATTTAAAAAGAAAAAAAAAAAAAAACTTTTTTTTTCAGAGAGATGTCAGTGTCCCTTTAAGGAAAAGTTAATTAGCTGGGAGGAGCCATGTTCTTGCTTGAAAGTGCAGGTTGTAAGATGGAATGGGTGCTGGTTTGTTTTGTACATGAATCTAGGCAACCTTCTTAGAAACTGTATATGATCACAACACACCAATGTGTTTAACCATGAAAGTCATATCAGCCCAAACCTGTCAGCACAGCCATTACTACCAATGCATAAGTAACTTGTAATTATAAATATTGTGAGTGCAAGTGTGCTTGGCAACAGAACAAACATATGTGTGCTAGCCCATATTTCATTCTAAAAAAATATTTTAAAAAAAATCCCACAGTAATATTATATGTTACATTTTAAGTATGCACATAACATCTGCTATATTCTGCAAGCATGTAACCTAGAGATTGTGTAAATGTGCATGTGGGTGTGTACATGCCCAGTCAAATGTAGTGGAAGAGTGTATGTGACTGTTGTGTTTTTGACATTTCCTGGGCATAACAAAAATAAAATAAACATTGTTCAATAAACATTGATACACATATTATTTGAAGGTTAACTCTAACACTTTTAACCCTTTAACCCTCAATGCTATTAAACCATATAGTTATATGTTCCTAAGGAGTCAGGAAACATTTATTTCCTAAACAATTTTACAGTGGAGATTCAACAAAGCTTGCTTGTGTCTCCCTTTTTAGTGAGTCAGTTCTTTAGAATAACGCAGGAACGGTTGAAGCTGGAGTTGTTGTTACAAGAGAATTGTATTGTAAACATTCCGCCCTTTAATATGTGCCCTGTTATCAATTTTACCAGCTGGAATATATTCAATTGTTCACAAGTAGCTCATTCACTTTTATTTTGTCATTGATGATAAAATATATATCTATATAGTGCAAACTCCAGTGCCATTTCACCTGGAACTCTCTGCTAATTGGATTTATACACAGTAGTAAACACTGTACTCACAACTCACCTGGTTCCAACGTGTATGTTTGCTTCTATAAGGGGGGGAGTTGGAGAGAAAAGTAGAACGAATACGAGATGTAAGGGAGAGTATAATGAATGTTGGGGAGAGCAGGAAAACGTGAGGAGCGAGGGGGTAAATACAGGGAAGGATCAAACGTGGGAAACTGAAAGAGAATTTTGTGAGAGAAGGAAATTACGAACAGGGGGTTAACTGAAAAGAGGGAGGGTGAAATGGAAAGGGGAAGAGAGAGAAGGAGTTGAGATATAGGAAGGGAGAACGGAAAGTGCTACTGGCGCAGTATTACTTGCATATCAGGGAGGGCAGATCTACCATTGGGCTCGAGTGGGGTGAAAAAAAGAGTGCAGGGAATACTGGAGGATCAACCTCTAAAGTGCAAACACCTCTAGGACTATGTTAATTGCTCCGTAACGAAGTGTGTGACTGTGTATTGCAGCAGCTGCCCATGGGGATGTGTTACAGCCTTAGCCGCTCCAGGCTGATAGGACCCCCCTCTATCACCTACACCCCAGCACCTGGAGGGGGGGAGCCATGTGGGTCGGATACCAGGGATCCTGCAGCCAATGCCAGGAAGATTAGCAAAATCATTGACAACAAACTTAAAGCTGAGAAGCGAAAGTACAAACAGATCCACCGGTTGCTGCTCCTCGGTAAGCATAAAGTGCAAGCTTTTTAGACAAAAATATAAATTGTAACTAAAATCTTGCTGATTTAATCAGTATGTGATCGAATTAACAGGCTTATAGTTATGCTTATGATGATGGCTATTATTGCATTGGTATTCTAACTGCAAGCCACATCTCAGACTGACCTGGTCAAATCAACACATTAAAGGGACACTGAACCCAATTTTTTTCTTTCGTGATTCAGATAGAGCATGCAATTTTAAGCAACTTTCTAATTTATTCCTATTATCAAATTTTCTTCATTCTCTTGGTATCTTTATTTGAAATGCAAGAATGTAAGTTTAGATGCCGGCCCATTTTTGGTGAACAACCTGGGTTGTTCTTGCTGATTGGTGGATAAATTCACCCACCAATAAACAAGTGCTATCCAGGGTACTGAACCCAAAAAATTAGCTTAGATTCCCTCTTTTTCAAATAAAGATAGCAAGAGAACGAAGAAAAATTGATAATAGCAGTAAATTAGAAAGTTGCTTAAAATTGCATGCTCTATCTGAATCATGAAAGAAAAAATTTGGGTTCAGTGTCCCTTTAATCATTTCGATTGCCATTTTTTTTTTGGTAAAAAAAAATCTGGTTTGAAAATAATTGACAAAATTTGTATTACATTAGTGATATGGATTAGAATCCTTGTTTGCTAACACTATGGTGTGTTACTGTTATTGGAATTTCTGCTTTACAAAAATAAGTTTGTATCTCAAATCAGTATGTATTAAATATTGGTAGCTAAAAATTGTGAAATGTTATTTGAAACTGAGTTAAGCAACCTGACTTTAAGATCCTTGAGAAAAAAAAGTATATAATTGCTTTGGAACTATTATGTATTCAATCCATGCGGCATATAATCTGCCTTCTTTTTTACTGTACTATCTGATATATTCTGTTAGTGTTACATTACATTTTGCAATTCCCTTGGTGAATTGTGTGTGTTCTGTGGAGCTGTAAACCAGTAGTATAAACTGGTGCAAATAGTGTGAACCTGTTTTATTGTTTAATGGTTTTATGAGATGAACAGTACTGTAATAATTACATTTCATCTGATAATGATTTTCCATTCTAGAGACCCCTTCATTTATAAACTTTCCTTTTTTCCCTAAAATGATATGAAAGACAAAATAGTTTTCAGGATTTAGAAACAGCTTGCAATATTAAGAAGCTTTTTTATTTTAGTTATCAAATTGACTTGGTTGGTTTGGTATCCTTTGTTGAAAAGTATGCTGAGGTAGGCTCAGGAGCAGAAATGCAATACTGAAAACTAGTGGGAGATTGGTGGATACTTGCATATCTCTCTTGTCATTGGTTCAACAGATGTATTTGTCTTGGTCCCAGAAGTACATTGCTATTCATTAGCTGTATTTAAATGGCCAGTACAGTCACATTTGAAGAGACAGTGTACTATAATTTTGTCTACCTATCAATTTGTTCCCAGTTATCAATTTAACCAGTTAGTGTATTAAATTGGTTTCAAATGGACCCTTTAAAATTTTAATACTTGCGTATTGGCTATAAAAAAGCTATTCAAACATAGCCAGTAGAATAAAGTACACCCCTAGTGGGAGGTAGGAGAGATAGGTAAAATGTTACTCTTTAATTGTTCTCTCTATGTATTGGTGTATTGGGCTTTGATATACAGACAGAGATAAGGTAACAAAGCATTTGTGTATATAGAGAGTGATATGAGATCTGATTTCCTTGTAAACTTAGACCATTCTATTGGGTTGTGGTGTCAAAGAACAAAATCAGCTATCTAATTTAATTTAAAAAAACAACAAAAGGAGCAATGTCTCATACAATTTATACTCTGATGCTGTCATAACAAGTAGAAACATATTGATAGGAAACCAATTTTACAGTGCACTTTTTTTTTTTTTTTACTTTTCATGCTATCATAAACAGCCTTGCAATTTACTTATCATTTTTACTTTGTTCTCATGGTAAACTTTGTTAAAGGGTAAACCTAGGTGGGCTCATAGGACCTTACGAGTATGCACATGTCTTTAGCTCTCTATGGAAGCAGTGCTTGTAACAAAGTTGCAAACACTAGGTCCTATGAGCCCACCTAGGTTTACACTTCCACATAGATGTTTATAAATCTATGTTTTTACACCGTGAGGGTTTAATTTTGATTTTACTGCCACTTTAACTATATTTAACCCTTTTGCAGGAAAACTGCTATAGTAATGCTCTTTTTACACATAATGTCCCTTTAATGTATTCAACCTGTTTGATTATCAGTTGCATGTGTATCCATAATCCAGCATCATTTTCATTCCATAATACAATTGTATTGAGTTTTGCAATACCCTGGTCAGAGCATCTGTTCTATGCTGCCTTTTTGTTCTGCAGTTTAGGCAGCCTGTAATGTCTTAAATTGTTTACATCTGAAGTCAAGAAAACTTACATTTATCCTGCCACTCAAGCTTTCCTTATCAAAAGGGAAAAGAATAGAGTTTGTGTTTGTTTTATATTAAAACATATTTTCTGAAGGTAAAATGTGAAAGTATTCTGTTTTTTTTAATAAAACCATAAATTACAAGATTATTTGGCAAGGAAGTGGGGCTACAAAAAAACGAGTTAATATATTCTGTGACATTAGTAATCTAGATTACAAGCCCCTTGGTCATCAATGTGTTTTATTTTCTGGATAATGTCAATTTAGCGCTGCGGAATCTGTTGGCGCTCTACAAATAACCGATAATAATAATTTAGAAATGCATATTATGTACTTTTTTTTTTGGAAATCTATGAGCCGATGGTATAGACACGTGAATTCAATCAAAGAGTACAAGCTATGAGGGTAATCGTTTAGCTTTTATGCATTACAGTTCACCTCATTTTTACTTATTCTTTTTTCCTATTCCTTTGTTAATACATTTTTTATTACTAGTTATTCTTACAAATCTGTGTATTACATAATAAGATTTCACTGAGTAAGATCTTGGGTAAATTATCTCTGTATCTTGCTTATAACACCTCTGTATCTTGGTTATAGCGTCTCTGATATTAGTCATGGTGTCACTTGTTCTACATTGCAAGAAGGTGTGTAAAATCTTTGAAAAGCAATTAGGTATTAAAAAGTTCCCATTTTTAACCATTCTCTAAAACTTGTCATCTAAAGTTAAAAACATTTCTTTTTAAAAATCATACAACTTTTCCCCTCACTTTGTTGACAGTTTGGTTTTAATCTGTCTAGCATGAAACAGCAAGAATTATATTCGGATCATTGTGTGGAAATGCTAAATTCCTTCTAAAAATTTAATGTGAAAACCTTTGCGTACTGCAGAATAAAAAGATTTAAAGATTTTAATGCCTATTAGCTGATTGTCATCTTTGCTGTCAGTTTAGGATGGCAAAGATTAGACAATGATGGTAAAACTCAGTCATTTCAAGGGCTACAGATGCTGCCCCCAAAACTCTCAATCTATGTATATAGGTCCTGGGGCTTTAAAAGGGTCATACCTAGGGTTACCAGGTGTTCAGTATTTAACCGGACAGTGCAATATTTTAGCAGATTGTCCAGTAAAATCGTCACAAAAATACTGGACACATATATATGCAAGTCTCTGAGTGTTGGCTAAATGCAAAAGATCTCAATTGCTGAAAACGTTATAATTATGGAGCAGAAAGTAGTGAGAGGCATTCAAGGGGGCCAATCACTTCTGTTTTACTTTCAGACAATCAGGTAAAATTATTTATTTGTATTTTACTGACAACCAATAGATATACAACCCCAATTCCAACAAAGTTGGATCAGTATGGAAAATGCAAAAAAAACAAACAAACCTTTGTGAATTTAATGTATTTTTGAAAACGCACACTCATTTCAAATCTGATGACTGCAACACACTCCCAAAAAGTTGGGGCATGGGCAATTTAGGACTAATAGCGATGTGACCAGTTAAAACAAGGAGGTGATGCGAAATAGGCGAGGCAGTCGTGTAATCAAAGTGTATAAGGCGCCTCCAAAAAAGGCCTAGTCCTTCAAGGGCAAGGATGGGTCGAGGCTCGCCAATCTTCCAACAGATGGTCAGTGAATAATCCAACACTTTAAGAACAACATTCCCCAAAGACAAATCATTAGGATTTTGAGCCTTTCACCTTCTGTAGTGCACAATATAATTAAAAGATTCTAGGAATCCGGTAAACTCTTGGTGCATAAAGGGCAAGGCCGAAAACCTCTTCTGAATGCAAGTGATCTCCGATCCCTCAGACGTCAATGTCTCAAAAACAGTCATGAGTCTGTAATGAATATCCTGACATGGGCTCGGGAATACTTTGGTAAACCTTTGACATTCAACACCAATTGCTGCTGCATCCACAGATACAAGTTAAGGCTCTACTATGCAAGACAGAAGCCATACATCAACACTGTCCAGAAGTGCCGCCGACTTTTCTGGCTCGGTCTCATCTGAGATGGACATTGGCATCGTGTTTTGTGCTCTGAGGAGTCAACATTTCAAATAGTTTTTGTAAAAAAACAGCCGGTGTTCTCTAGGTCAAAGAGGAAAAGGACCATCCAAGCTGTTATCAGCATCAGGTCCAAAAGCCAGCATCTGTCATGGTATGGGGTGTGTCAGTGCCCATGGCATGGGTAACTTGCTCATCTGTGAGGGCACCATTAATGCAGAAATGCACATATGCTGCCATCCAGACGTCTTTTTCCAGGGACACCCCTGCATTTTCCAGCAGGACAATGCCACAACCACATTCTGCCTAGATTACAAGCACATGGTTGTGTAAGCAGAGAGTGCAGGTGCTAGCATGGCCTGCCTGCAATCCTGACCTGCCTGCAATACTGACCTGTCTTCAATTGAAAATATGTGGCGCATTATGAAGTGCAAAATAAAGCAACAAAGGCCCCGTACAATTGCGCAGCTGAAGACATGAATGATGGAGGAATTGGTTGAAATTCTGATTTCTAAACTTAACCAACTGGTGTCTTCAGTGCCCAAATGCGGTTACAAGGATACTAAACCTGGCCACGGCTATATGGTAAACCTGTAATAAGGCAGGCAACTCGGGGTACTTTTCAATCCGCCTTTAATCCGTAAAGTGCTTGATACAAAAATAGGCCCTGTTTTTGTATCAAGCACTTTATGGATTAAAGGTTGATTGAAAAGTACCTTATTTCAGGTTTACCATATAGCCGTAGCCAGGTTTGGTATCCTTGTGACTGTGTGTGGTATCAGCTAACGATATCGAAAGCGGTGTGAGGAGAGGGATTTGTTGCGGCCTACAATACTGGCTGGGAACGTGCGTGGCCTGGAGTTCGGGCCGGGATTGTTAGAAGGAGGCCAGAAGCGGCCAAGACGTCAAAAGATATGTGTCTGATAACAGGCCAAAGATCTCCTCCTCCGGAAAAAGCATGAAAGAGATCCGGAGTGGCCCCTATAGTAGAACGGGTTGCACCAGTAAAATTACAAAACTCTTGTATAAAACATACAGCTGCTGCACTATATCACCAACAAAAGTATAGAAACACAATTTTTTTACATTCTAAGACAAAGCTATAAAATATATAACTAACATAAGAAATAGAAAATTAAAATAGTAAAATTGTATTTGCTTCAGAAGATGAAAGCACAGATTAACATTGCAGTAGAATTAATTATGATAAAAGTTTTGTTTGTTTTTTACATCAAAATACATCACCTGCTCTCTGTAAGGCAGCAAAGAGAAGAGAGCTTCTGTCCTATATTTTACTAGTTTCTATTTCAGAACTTAGGAAAGAAACCTATATAATGGATTTACAGTTTTCTTAAAGGGCCATTATACACTCATTTTTTCTTTGCTTAAATGTTTTGTAGATGATCTATTTATAAAGCCCATAAAGTTTGTTTTTTTTAAAAATGTATAATTTTGCTTATTTTTAAATAACATTGCTCTGATTTTCAGACTCCTAACCAAGCCCCAAAGTTTTATTTGAATACCGTCAGCTACCTTCTCCAGCTTGCTCCTGTTTGTGTAAAGTGTCTTTTCATATGCAAAAGAAGGGGGAGGGGGGAGTGTCTTATTTCCCACTTGCAGTGGGCTTTCCAGCTGCCTTTTCAACAGAGCTAAACTGAGAGCTTCTAAGTAAGTTTTTAAACCGTTTTATACTGGATTTTTATATCAGTATCTGTGCATCTTATTCTTTATAGTAGTGTCTATTACATGCAGTTATATGAAAATGAGTGTATAATGTCCCTTTAAACAAAGATAAACCGATTATAGACTTATAAGAATCAAAATATATTAAAATTTGAGGGGGAAAAATGCATGACCTGCTGTCTGGAAGCAGCAAAGAAAAGAGGAAGTGCTGGACTTGTTTATTAGGCTGCTGTGTGCTGATTGGTGCATTTTATTTTTTTCTCTGTATGTTTTCTTTGCTGTTTGGATTCAGTAACGATTTGATGCAAAATTTGAAGCCTCCTGTCTTGCCATAAAATTATCTGTATAGTTGCATTTACCATATTATGTCTGTTGGATTATAACAAAGTTGTCAAATGTTTTCACTTGTGTATAACTACAAAATCTATTATCTGACACAAAAATCTGAACAATAAAAAAAAAAAGCAATACTTTTGCACATGTGCAGCAAAATAAAATATACACATACAGTGTTAAAGGGACATTATACACTAGATTTTGTTTTGCATAAAGGTTTTGTAGATGATCCATTTTATATAGCCCATATAGGTTGTTGTTGTTTTTTTATTTTGTTTTTTAATGTATAGTTTTGCTTATTTTTAAATAACATTGCACTGATTTTTAGACTCCTAACCAAGCCCCAGAGTTTTATGAGTATACTGATACCTACTCCAGCTTGCTCCTGTTTTGTGTAAAGGCTCTTTTCATATGCAGAGGAAGGGGGGTGTCTGCTTTCACTGGGTGTTCCAGTCAACCTAATCAAATATATATATATATATATATAAATTTTTAAGTAAGTTTAAAAGGTTTTCTACTGGATTTTTAGATCGGCATCTGTGCATATTTATTATTTATAGTAGTGCCCAGTGGATGTTCAGATTGGGCACGATACAGCCTGGAGGGTTGAACACCATGCCGGACTTTAAGAGCCTTTTATGACCCTGATGGGTAGTGCCACTTACTAGGGGTATGACTTAGGGGCACTGTGGCTCCGTTTAGTTTCAGGCTTTACTTTCCCTTGGAGGGAGTTACTTACGGCACTACGGAGTGGTAGCATCCTGCTCCCATCTCCTTTAGTGGAAGCCTGGCCCTTCTGTTTCTATTACCCGTTCTTGCACTTATCACTCATCTTATGGACATTATGGATCATCTTTATTACACATACCTCTTTGGTACAGCAGGGTTGCTTGTTGGACAATCTACTCTAATTTTGTAGCCTAGTTAGGCTTGACATATGTGGACACATAAAGAATGTATTAGCCCACAAATGGCACCTTTTATGTTCCCCATTCCATACACTGTTGCAGATGTATCTCCAGGTCTGTTATATAAATGAATTCTTCCATGTTGACCTGTGATTGATGGATACCCTTTTTGTTATATATCTAAACATATGCCACTATTGGTATCCAAAAATTTCATCTCCCTGGATCAGATGCTGTCTATAAGGTGGCTAACTCATGATCCGATGCTTTTTAGCATATCACTTATGATTTTCCCATGTATCTGCCTTTAATTTATCACAGCGTTACTAGTTAAAGCTCCGCAACAATTCCCATAAGTAACTTTTTATTTTTATTTATTAGTGACAAGCCTATACAACTAAAGGTTCTCGTTTTATTATATACATATTATATTAATATGTCCCTTTTCCATTCTCAGGTTGTTGCCTACACTTTAGCACCTAGCACTGTTGTTTACTGCTACTATACAAAAATGACGATCTAGGTTTGTGTTTGTTTATGACTATTCACACTATAAAAGGTTTGATTTATGTCTTGTTTGTATGCTGATGAAGGGGTTGTGAACCCCGAAAACGTCCTGTGAGTGCATCCTTTTGTATGTATGTGTGTGTGTGTATGTATGTGTATATATATATATATATATATATATATATATATATATATATATATATATATATATATATATATATATATATATATATATATATATAGATAGATAGATATCTATATATAAAATTTCTAAGTAAGTTTAAAAGGTTTTCTACTGGATTTTTAGATCAGCATCTATGCATATTTATTATTTATAGTAGTGCCCATTACATGCAGTTATATGAAAATTGGTGTATACTGTCCTTTTTAAAGAACCCTGCAACAGTCACCAGTTTGTCACTGAAAGGGTTAATCAACCCTTTCCACCTTAACCAGTTTGTCACAATCTATTGATTTAGTTCAGTGAGTGCAAGGGTTAACAAATGCTCTCTAATTTAATAGACCCAGAAAACTCCCCTTTAATGCCACCCACACTAAACCATCTCTGCTGCCACCACTTTAAGATTATTATATGGGAAATCCTATGGAAAAACACAGACTAACAGATTAAAAATCCCAAAGAACAATTTTGGCAAAAATCAATCTAAAAAACATAGTACTGGACTGGTGCATTTGCCTTGCTATATATGTCCCTTTTTCACTAATTACCTATGAAGCCTTGGGGATGGCCATGTAAGGTGAGAATCCACCCCTGGCTTCCAGGCGCCAAATACTGATCATAAAATATTGGGAGGTATGCTAATTATCTTCAGCCCTTATACTTCTGTGTAAGCACCAGTATGTTCATCCATGACACAATGATTTGTTCCGCTTCCTCAAGTTTTTTTTTTTTTAGCTTTGGACGGACTCTGGGACAATGCAAGTTCATGAACAAAGTATACACAAGACAATAGCTGAACAATGAACACTGGCCCTGCTTAAACACAAAGCAGTCATACTTTTAACTAGTCACTTTTATTACGTTAATCATTGTTGGGATTTTCACTTTTATCTGGTTGCTCAGTCTGTTTGATTAGTGTAGAAAAGGAGTCCAAAATGCATGTCATGCTTTGTTGAATTTCTCAGAAAACTAAAAAAAAAAGAACCTCCTCTGAAAGGTATATTTATATTCATGGATGGTAAGGTGAAAAACCAGCTTACTTTATTTACCTGGTTCAGCCACTTAGAAACTGTATCAGGGACTCTATTGGCTCTTCATGAACACATACATGTATGCAGGCAGGTAGTAAAGCATTTACTGGTGGTGATATAACGGGACACAGGTGAGCTGAAATACCTATTGACACCAATAGTGTATATCAGCTCCTGCATGCATTCTATTAATATTGTTTCCCAATTCAGCAATATAATCTGGGTCAGGTTTTCTCATCTCCAGTTTAAATAGTATATCTACCAGATCACTGGTGAGCCAATCATACGGCTAGATTATGAGTCTTGCGTTAGCCTTAAAAAGCAGCGTTAAGGGGTCTAACGCTGCTTTTTAACGCCCGCTGGTATTATGAGTCAGGCAGGAGAGGATCTACCGCTCGCTTTTTTTTCCGCGATTTTAGCTTACCGCAAATCCCCCTACGTCAGTTGTGTATCCTATCTTTTTAATGGGATTTGCCTAATGCCGGTGTTACGATCGCCTGAAAAAGTCAGCGGTAGACCCTCTCCTGTCCAGACTCCTACCGCATATAAAAGTCAGTAGTTAAGAGTTTTATGGGCTAACGCCGTAACATAAAGCTCCCAACTAAAGTGCTACAAAGTACACTAACACCCATAAACTACCTATTAACCCCTAAACCGAGCCCCCCCCCACATTGCAAACTCTATAATAAAATTATTTAACCCCTAATCTGCTGACCGGACATCGCCGCCACTTTAATAAATGTATTAACCCCTAAACCGCTGCACTCCCGCATCGCAAACACTAGTTAATCTGCCGTCCCTAACATCGCCGACACCTACCTACATTTATTAACCCCTAATCTGCCGCCCCCAACGTCGCCGCTACTATATTAAATTTATTAACCCCTAAATCTAACCCTAACACCCCCTAATTTAAATATAATTTAAATAAAACTAAATTACTACAATTAAATAAATTAATCCTATTTAAAACTAAATACTTGCCTATAAAATAATCCCTAAGATAGCTACAATATAAATAATAATTACATTGTAGCCATCTTAGGGTTTATTTTTATTTTACAGGAAACTTTATTTATTTTAACTAGGTAGAATAGTTACTAAATAGTTTATTAAAGTGTCAGTAAACGTAGTAAAAAATAATGTTATATAATTCTGCACATAGTGCAGAATTATATAACATTAGCCTTATCGTTATAAAACCTTATTTGCCTTTTGAATTTTTTAAAAATATGACAGGTTTTCAGACCCGCTCTCTGCTGAGCGGGTCTTTTTTTTACACAGCGCATCAGGCCAGCTGTATAGTCACAGCCCGGCCCGACTGCGCCATAACACTAAGTGCAGCTCACTACTGCTGTCAGACAGAGCAGAAGTGAACTGCACTTAGTGTTATGGCGCGGTCGGGCCGGGCTGTGACTATACATCTGGCCCGATGCGCTGTGTAATAAAACAGACCAGCTCAGCAGAGAGCGGGTCTGAAAACCTGTCATATTTTTAAAAAATTCAAAGGGCAAATAAGGTTTTATAATGTTGCAGAATTATATAACATTATTTTTTACGTTTACTGTCCCTTTAACTATTTAATAACTACCAAGCTACAATAAGTACAAAAGTACCTGTAAAATAAACCCTAACCTAAGTTACAATTACACCTAACACTACACTATAATTAAACTAATTACCTAAACTACCTACAATTAATTACAATTAAATAAACTAAATTATGAAAAAAACAAACACTAAATTACAGAGAATAAAAAAAGAATTACAAGAATTTTAAACTAATTACACCTAATCTAATCCCCCTAATAAAATAAAAAAGCCCCCCAAAATAATAAAATTCCCTACCCTATACTATATTACAAATAGCTCTTAAAAGGGCCTTTTGTGGGGCATTGCCCCAAAGTAATCAGCTCTTTCACCTGTAAAAAAAAATACAATACCCCCCCAACATTAAAACCCACCCAATCCCCCCTTAAAAAAACCTAACACTACCCCCTTGAAGATCACCCTACCTTGAGACATCTTCACCCGGCCGGGCACAAGTGGTCCTCCAGAGGGTCCAAAGTCTTCATCCTATCCGGCCAGAAGAGGACATCCAGACCGGCAGAAGGCTTCATCCAGGCAGCATCTTCTATCTTCATCCTTCCGGAGCGGAGCGGGTCCATCTTCAAGACATCTGACGCGGATCATCCTCTTCATGCGACGACTGAATGACTGGACCTTTAAGTGACGTCATCCAAGATGGCGTCCCTTGAATTCCGATTGGCTGATAGAATCCTATCAGCCAATCGGAATTAAGGTAGGAAAAATCCTATTGGCTGATGCAATCAGCCAATAGGATTGAAATTCAATCCGATTGGCTGATCCAATCAGCCAATAGGATTGAGCTTGCATTCTATTTGCTGTTCCAATCAGCCAATAGAATGTGAGGTCAATCCTATTGGCTGATTGCATCAGCCAATAGTATTTTTCCTACCTTAATTCCGATTGGCTGATAGGATTCTATCAACCAATCGAAATTTAACGGACGCCATCTTGGATGACGTCACTTAAAGGACCAGTCATTCAGTCGTCGGCCGTCGGATGAAGAGGATGCTCTGCGTCGGATGTCTTGAAGATGGACCCGCTCCGCTCCGGAAGGATGAAGATAGAAGATGCCGCCTGGATGAAGCCTTCTGCCGGTCTGGATGTCCTCTTCTGGCCGGATAGGATGAAGACTTCAGACCCTCTGGAGGATCACTTGTGCCCGGCTGGGTGAAGACGTCTCAAGGTAGGGTGATCTTCAAGGGGGTAGTGTTAGGTTTTTTTAAGGGGGGATTGGGTGGGTTTTAGAGTAGGGTTGGGTGTGTGGGTGGTGGGTTTTAATGTTGGGGGGTATTGTATTTTTTTTTACAGGTGAAAGAGCTGATTACTTTGGGGCAATGCCCCGCAAAAGGCCCTTTTAAGGGCTATTTGTAATTTAGTATAGGGTAGGGAATTGTATTATTTTGGGGGGCTTTTTTATTTTATTAGGGGGATTAGATTAGGTGTAATTAGTTTAAAATTCTTTTTTTATTCTCTGTAATTTTAGTGTTTGTTTTTTTCGTAATTTAGTTTATTTAATTGTAATTAATTGTAGGTAGTTTAGGTAATTAGTTTAATTATAGTGTAGTGTTAGGTGTAATTGTAACTTAGGTTAGGGTTTATTTTACAGGTAAATTTGTATTTATTTTAACTAGGAAGTTTATTAAATAGTTAATAACTATTTAACTATTGTACCTAGTTAAAATAAATACAAAGTTGCCTGTAAATAAATACAGGTATACCTCACTTTACAGCGCTTCACTTTACAGTGCTTCGCTAATACAGCGCTTTATGGAGCTGAAGTTCAACCTCAAAGGATTTTGAAAAAGTGCTGTAATCAACATGAGATTGCATTAAAAGTGACTGGCACCATTTTGTTAGGCACAGTTCACTCTGTTTACAGCATTACAGTGCAATCTGTGTCTCAGTGTTCTAGTCTGGCAAATTTTACTACAGTAATTGTCACTATTTTACAGCTACAGTATTTATTGAATACTAATTGAATACTGTGCTGTGCTAGTGTTAAACTAAACGTAGCGCTATTGCACCGCTAATATAAGTTAGTTCAAACATGTTATCAAGGTTTTAAACACACTGGCAAGTGAAAAGAAAGCTAAAACTGCCTTGTTTCACTTTAAGGCGGTTTTCCCTTTACAGCGGGGCTCCGGTCCCTAACCCGCTGTATGAGCGAGGTATACCTGTATAAATCCTAAGCTAGCTACAATGTAACTATTAGTTATATTGTAGCTAGCTTAGGTTTTATTTTATAGGTAAGTATTTAGTTTTAAATAGGAATAATTTTTTTTAATTTTACTAAATTTATTTAGATGTATTTAAATTATATTTAAGTTAGAGGGGTGTTAGGGTTACGGTTAGACTTAGGTTTAGGGGTTAATAAATGTATTATAGTGGCGGTGATGTTGGCGGCGGCAGATTAGGGGTTAATAAATTTAATATAGTTGCGGCGATGGGGGGGGCAGATTAGGGATTAATAACTATAATGTAGGTGTCTGCAATGTTGGGGGCAGTAGATTAGGGGTTCATAAGTATAATGTAGGTGGTGGCGGTGTCCGGAGCAGCATATTAGGGGTTAATAATATAATGTAGGTGTCAGCGATAGCAGGGGCGGCAGATTAGGGGTGTTTAGACTCAGGGTTCGTGTTAGGCGCAGACATAAAATTCTTTTCCCCATAGGAAATAATGGGGCTGCGTTAGGAGCTGAACGCTGCTTTTTTTTGCAGGTGTTAGGTTTTTTTCAGCCAGCTCAGCCCCATTGTTTCCTAAGGGGAAATCGTGCACAAGCACGTTTTGCCAGCTTACCGCTACAGTAAGCAACGCTGGTATTGAGGTGAGATGTGGAGCTAAATTCTGCTCTACGCTCACCTTTTTTGCGGCTAATGCCAAGTTTAAAAAAACCTGTAATACCAGCGTAACTTGCGGTGAGCTGAAACTAAGCGTTAGCAATGCACCGCTGTTACCGCAAAACTCGCAATCTCACCGATAGTTATTGAACTGTCCAAGAAGAGAACTACTTAAATGGTGAAATAAGCACTCCAATAGAATAATATTTACTCGTCTTGCTATTGGTTGCTGTAAAACTAAATCCTCATTTGCTAGATAGTGGTGACTGCCAGGCCAGTACTATCTGCCAGCATGTGCGTTCGCATCTAAACACGGGATGCTCAAACAGAGTGAAAACTAAAGGTGTCAAGGTGCTGATGTATTTTCACTGTGTTTAGACTTGAGCATATTTAGCTGCTGCCATGGAAACACATAGTACATTAGAATTGAAGACTAGTCTTGAAAAATTAAACCCGGCTGAGGTCTTTTCATCTTCTGTCCCCAACGTCTTCATGCGGTCACCAGCCACACACTGGATTTTGAATGTGAGGTACCCCCTTTATATAGGGGTATACCCTTGCATTCCTATTGTCTGACTTTCAAATTCAAATCAGCCAATAGAAAATACTTTCGTTCTATTGGCTAATTTGAATTTAAAAATCAGCCAATAGGAATGCAAGGATAGCCCTATATAAAGGGGGTACCTTGCATACAAAATTCAGTGTGGAGGGGGCAGAGGATAAGAAGATGGATGAAGATAAGAAAACTGCTGCCGGAATGAAAATGAGAAGCCTGCCGCAAGGATGAAGATGGGCGTTATGATTTTTTTTTTTTTCGGGCGGGGGGGCAACAAAAGAGCAAAATGCCCTTCTAAGGGTAATGTCCAGCCAAATGTTCTTTTCAGGGCATTTTTTTTAAGATGGCCTTTTTTTGGGGGGGGGGGGCGGTCTGGGGCTTAATTGAAAGAGCTAAATCCCTTAAAGGCAATGCCCTACAAAATTCTCTTTTAAGGACTATTGCTATAGTTTAGTGTTACTATAGTTATTTTATTTTGGGATGTGTGTGTTTTTTTTTTTTTTTTTTTTTTTTTAGAATAGGCATAACTGTGGGGGTTTTCTGTAATGGTAGGTTTTTTATTTTACAGGTAAGGTTATCTTAGGGAGTGTTAGGTCAGGGGGGTTTAGATGTTAGTGGGTATTTTGCGATGGGAGAGTACGTTTAATGCGGTCGCAATATTCTAACTTTTGCTCTTGTGTTAGCGCGCAATGAAAAATATTTATATTCAACTTGTAATATGTGCACTATCAGACATGCGCAAAGAGCAAAAGTTGAGCAGAGTTGGCATGCGACTAGGAGCAGCAATTACCGCTCCACTCATAATCTAGCCTTATACGTTTTATTATACTTGGTTCAGTGGATGCAAAACAAGCGTTGAAATCAAACATATTTGCTAGCAATCCGGGCTCAAGACGAGCGGGAACGCATGGGAACGGAGTTCCTGCACTATTTTTGCAGGAGGAACTAAGTTTCCTCTGGACACAGAACAGAAACTCTTCAGTAAACACTGCTGCTGCTGGTGGGAGGAGCTGAAGCAGTCTGGTTAGAGGAATAGTGAGATCCTCTAGTAATTGGCAGTAACACTTGATACAATATGTTAAATGCAAGCCTGTCAGCAGTCCTGCTGTGTGATCACACTGCAGTGTGTGGAACACATGGTGCTTACATTTCTGTGTGGCTTGCTCTGGTGTTTTTTTAGCTCCCCTCAGCAGAAATAGGACTATTGTATCTTAAGTGGGACTTTGTGACAAAGGAGGAATCTTCAGCCCAAAGACAACCATTCAACACTTAAGTGGATTTAATTTGCTTTCATTTACCAAAGTGTATAGATTATACACACACATAAATACATTGTGTGTGTGTGTATAAAACAATATTAATTGTTTAGGGGTGGAAGTCTTTGTGAGTTCCCACACTCTAAATCTGACTTTGAAAAATAGTTCTGAAGGTGAAAGTGTGACATAGTTCTGTTATAGAATTGAACTTTAGTGACATAAACTTTGTTTAACCAAATGTAATATGTTACCAGTCAGGAACAGCTGCCACTTTTAATGTCTTAATTGTACCTTACAAGCATAATTGCCTGTCATCAAAGAGACATAAGAGTGAATAGCATGCTGGGTCTGTACAGAGCAGTTTTAAATAGTAAAATGTTAGTCTCCTCTGCTTATAAAAAAATAAAATAGTATTATGAGCATTATTATTGTATGCTCTATCTGAATCATGAAAGTTTGATTTTGACTTTCTGCAAATCCTTGAATTCTATTTCTTATTTAAGTGGGAGTAAAGACTTTAAACTGTGAGATAAATCAAATTTATTAACGTAATAAGAGTTTAAGAGTTCACTAGTAAATGTTTGAAATTAATATTTTATATGTTGTAAAAAATAAGGGAGACTGTAAAACCTTTGGGCAAATAAGGGAGATCTCTAGAAATAAGGAAGGGTTTGCAACCTTAACTGGAACAAAACAGTAGCCATATTTGAGAAAACATTTTTTTCATTGAAAAGTGCTACTACCCCCCCAGAGAGTTGCAGTTCCCACCCTCTAAATTTTTAGGCTAAAATCAGAATACGTCCCATAGGGAAGTGTAAGGTGCGCATATGGATGTTCCTATATAAGTAGAACCCAGAACAATTGTGCATCATGTCTCTGTCATAGCAAAACAACCGTAGCCTGTAGGTATAAGACAGGGTGTTCCCCTATAGCAGTGTTTTTTCAGCCTGAATGACACCAACCGAAACACATTAATATTATTGGGTTGAGGCAAGCATGCATATCCCATAAAATGGTATCTGTAATAGTGTCTGTTTTCAAGATTTACTTATATATATATATATATATATATATATATATATATATATATATATCATACATACTATCCTTCATGCCATCATCAAAATGTTAACATCAGAACAAAGTTCCAATGTAAACACTTGCTGGGCACTGCTAGGCACGCCCCCCGATTCTTGTTTGAGTCAAAGGGGGAGGTTGCAGGATGCCATATAAGGTTCCATGCCCTCCTAATGGGTTTAAAGGGACAGTTTGCTCAAAAATGCTCTCCCCTTTAATTTGTTCCCAATGATCCACTTTACCTGCTGAAGTGTATTCAATTGTTTACAGGTAGCTCCTTTACCCTTATATTGGCATTTGAAATAGTTGATTTAGCATGTGGTATCCCACCTATTCTGAAAGTTTGTGGCCGCAGGTCCAAGCTATAGATAAGCTTTGTAAACACAGCCAGCAGAAGAAATTACACTCCCAGTGGGATATAGCAGAGATAAGGTAATACAATCTTGATTTTTCATTGTTTTCTCCAAGTACTGGTGATTGTTTTATGGACAGATATAAGATAAAGAAGCAGGTATATGTGCACAATGTGATACAGTAATGAGATCTGATTATACCTACAAGCTCAACCCATTTTATTAGGTTGTGGCTTCAAAACACAAAAGCAGAGCTTTAATATACAGAAATAAACCTTAAAAAGCTAATTTTCATACATTGTTTTACTCTGCAGTTGGTAAAAAAAACAATTATAAACACATTAAGGGAAAAACTATTTTACAGTATACTGTCCCTTTAAATCCCAGCGCTGTTAGGACAGCTTAGAACGTCCTAACAGTGTGAAGGGGTTAAACAAAGGGGTTATCCTCATATAAATAGCGGCCTTAGTTTATAATTCTATAAATAATTCTATAACTTTGATGTGCACATAAATTGACTATACTTAAATAAATGGACATGTATTTGTTCTCTATTACCATGGCATCTGGCTATTAAAACTATTTTTTTTTATTTTTTTTAAAGAGGGGCTTCTATTCTTTAAAACAAGGGGTTGGGGGGCAGGGTCTCTATGCCTTTTTGATGGCCTATTATAAGTGCCTAGAAACCCTGCTTATTTAAGAAAAATAAATTATATATATATATATATATATATCCTAAAACCCATTCACACGGGCCTTTTTTTGCAGTACAGCGGTCCCACCCCTTGCGCTCTCTCCCTCTCTCCTCTCCTCCTCCCCCCCCCCTCTTTAGCTCTTTCCCCTCTCTTTTGTTCTCTCCCCTCTTTCTATCTCTCCCCCTCTCTTATCCTATCTTTAGCTCTTTTCCCCTCTCTTTTGTTCTCTACCCCTCTTTCTATCTCTCCCCCCCTCTCTTATCCTATCTTTAGCTCTTTCCTCTCACTTTTGTTCTCTCCCCCTCTATCTATCTCTTCCCCCCTCTATCTCGCGTGCACGCACGCCCACTTCTGCCCCGATTATATAAAAATTATTTTCCAAACAGTACATAGGGATCACTACACGCACAATGAAAGATAGGATACGTGAACATTTCCCATCTCTGGGAGATAGAGAACCTAGAACTCTTGAAGCAAAACATTTCCGTACACATGGACCAGGTACGATTCACTTCTCATTCATGGGAATAGAACTGATCAATAAAAATCTGCATGGGGTGATAGATTGGCCCATCTTCTAAAAAAAGAAGTGTTTTGGATTATTAAACTTCATACCAGGTACCCTGAAAGTATTAATAGACAATTAGATGTAGATCTTTTCTTTTTAATGATCCAATTATTTCTTAGCTCCCATCACATAATTACATATGATATAGTCTTCTTCCCCTTTAATAGTATATGTATGTATATATGTGTGTGTGTATGTGTATATATATATATATATATATAATGTGAATATGTATGTATCTATATATCTCTATATATCAGCAAAGTAAGGGAGTCACTCACAGGGTCTTGTAGTGTAAAACAGTCTTTATTGACGTTTCGGGGTTGCCCCCGTTTTCAAAATAGGTATACAAAAAGTACTTACCCCCTATATACCCATACTAATCATCTAACACCCGTCAGCTCATTACGGCCGTGACCGGAGTCACGTGACAGCGTTGCCGTGGCACCCGGACGCCAACCGCAAACAGCTGGTGTAATAAAAAACAGAAACACAGCTGCTACATATTAACCTGGGCCACGTTAAAGACATAGTGCAGAATCAATTAACATAGGATAGTGGGTGTGTCTTATTAATTAACAGGCGTGCTACTTACTAAATACAAAATACAATGCAAGTTCAGTTAGTAATCAGTTGGCGACTAGACTTTTACAGGCACACAGGTTATTTACATAATGTAAGACAAACCGTTATAAAGTCTAAGTATAGACATATACTGTGAGCAAATATGTAAATAAAGGCAGTCAACAACTCATTTAAAGGGTGAAGGGCTGAAAGTCATAGGCAGTATGATCCCCAACCTTACAATATCTTGGTTACTGAATACAAGAAAAAGCGAACCACATACAAAAAATAAAATTAAAATAAGATACCCACGTAAACACAAAGTTGCATGCAAAGTAGGGAGTAGTGTTATGTTAACCCGTACACCAGTAAAATATTCTATATAAAGAATATTAATAATAAATATCCAGTACAAAGATACTGGCCATGCATGAAAAGCACATAAGGTGTGAAATAGGTAATAAAACTAAATGTCACAGCCAATTATGTATGTATGTATCCCTGGCAACATAGTCCCTGAACCATGTGACTTGTGGTGGAAGCTATATTCTAAACATACCAAGATGCAATAAACGTGTTACAAGAATGTTACAAAAATGTTTACAAAAAATCTTACAAAAATCTGTAAACACCAAGTTGCATGCATACTAAGGAGCAACCGTATGTTTCATAATTGGTTGGCAATTTACTAGCCTTTATAGACAACAATGCCAGTCCAAGTGTACATTAAGTCCCCTGGGTGTCATTGTCCCCAGGTCGAAGATCCACCTAGATTCTCTTTGGAGGAGGATTTTGGCCCTATCCCCTCCCCTAGTAAGAGGGGGGACATGGTAGATGATGATGTACTTAAGGTCAGATACCTTGTGGCCTGCTTCTAAAAAATGCTTGGCTACAGGCTGGTCAGAGGATCCTTTTTTAATGGCAGTCCGTATTGCTGACCGGTGGTTGGCCATCCTCGTCCGTAGGTCGTCCACCGTTTTGCCCACATAGAATATTCCACAAACACAATGTAGTAGGTACACTATAAAGCATGTGATACAGGTAACCGTGTGCCGGATTTTATATTTCTTTGTTGAATAGGGGTGACTAAAGTGGTTGCCCGTGGTAAGTCCCCCGCTTGTGGTACAGCCAAGGCATCTAAAACATCCTGGTTTGTTTTTAAGCCAAGTCTCATTGCTATAGCATTTGATAGGATCCGTTTTAATTAGTTGATCTCTGAGGGATTGTGCCCTGTGGTATCCAATCCGAGGTGGAGGCATGTTCTTGAAGGGTAGATCTTTATCTGTTGTGAGCAGGTTCCAGTTATCCCGCAGCGCTCCTGCAATGCCCTCTTTACCGGTGGTGTATGTGGTCGTGAAGGTCAATTTGTTATCTTTCTCCTTATTTTTCATCTTGTAGAGTAGTTCCCTTTGCATATCCTTCATTGCTTGTTCTTTACTCTCCTTCAGGCTACCTCCGTGGTAACCCCTTTGTATGAACCTGTGCTCCATCTCCATCATCTGTGCATTTCTCTGTTCAATACTGGTATTGTTCCTTGTCACCCTTTTGAATTGGGAAGTCGGTAGTGCTCTCTTTAGGCTTGGAGGGTGGCAGCTTGAGGCATATAGAAGAGAGTTCTTGTCTGTGGGCTTGCTAAAGAGGGTTGTGATTAATGCTTCCCCCTGTCTCATGATTCTTATGTCTAAGAAATCCACCGATTCTCTGTCGTAAGTCATCTTGAATTTCACAGCGGGGTGGACACCATTTAATTCCTCAAACCACTGTAGTAAACCTTCTTCTGTGCCTTGCCATATTAGAAACAGATCATCTATGTACCGTTTAAATAGTTGGATTCTGGTGTCATGAAATAGATCAGTCCCTCCATTTTCCAATTCAGCCATGAATAAGTTGGCATATGATGGGGCCATATTCGACCCCATAGCCATGCCTGCTGTTTGTAAATAGAATGTACGTTCATAGCGAAAATAGTGAAGTTCCAAGCATACTCTTAGCATTTCACATACCGCTTCTGCTGGAGGACCAATGTAAGGATATCTGGCCAGTTTATTTATTTATTTATTTATTTATAAAATATTTTACCAGGAAGGATACATTGAGATTTCTCTCTTTTTCAAGTATATCCTAGGACCACAAAACATTGCATTGATACAATAGTGTACAATAAAATACAAAAAACAATAATAATACTCAACATATGCAAACATTTAACATAGAACTGGTAGGAAATATTTAATCAACCATGACAGGCACATTCTGTTTTGAGATATGTAGAGAGGGATCTCTTAAAGCAGCGGTCGCCAACCAGTGGTCCATGGACCACTGGTGGTCCACAAGAAGATGTTGGTGGTCCTTGACACCATGAAGCAGGAATTAATCTTCTCTGTCACGCCACAACTCCCTACAGTGCCTGGCTGGACATCAGTGAAAACGGATGGAGAAGTTAAATTACAATTTCCCTACACACGTTGGGTAGTACTGCGCAACTTGCGTAGCTAGATTGTATTTTTAACTCCTCCCGCCCAGCGCGCTGCTCAGAGGAAGATGCTTCCATTCTAAAGCCAGCAGAGGTTGGTACAGTCTTGGCTTGAAATAGTGGAATTAAAGTATAAAAAAAAGAAAATGTTAAAAAAAAATTCACTCTTATATTTCATTTATTTTCTTCCCTTTACCTGTCTCTTTGTAGTAGTTTTCCTAATTTCTTCAGATGGACTTACATTACTGTTTGTCTTCCTCCCCTCCATCTTCTTTTTTTTAAAAAAAATTAAATATTAATTATTTTTCATTCTAATAATTTTCTCGCGCACAAAGCCCTTCCCCCTGAATTCCTGTAATTGCCATCCAGAAGATCAGACATATCCTACCAGTATTATAGTAATTGCCAGTAACATCAGTCGTGGTTAGCTCACATCCATAATGAGAGCTTTCTGATATAAACTCAATTTATGACTCCAATGTCTGTCTATGATCATATTAGTTAATAATAATTCAAACTGGGATGGTAACTTGGAAGTCTTGTGGTCCTTTTAAACATAATTTTTTTTTTTTTTTCACTTTCTGCCTCTCTGTTTCCAGCTCAAAAGTTGGCACTCACCCTTCATTTGTCATTTGAAAGTATTGTCTCAGTTTTGACATTCAGTTAGTTAATTACAAAAAAAATATTCTTACAAATGTGTAAATATATACATAATGTAAACTTAGTTATGGTTATACTAGTTATGTACAGTATGTGTGTATGTATGTGTGTGTATGTGTGTATATATATATACATACATACATACATACATACATACATACATACATACATACATACATACATACATACACCATAGAGGTGTGTACCTTTTTAAAAAAAATCATGTTAGTGGTCCACGGGATTCAAAATTGTGAGTTTAGTGGTCCCTGAGGTCTGAAAGGTTGGCGACCCCTGTCTTAAAGGATATTAGGCTTGGGGAAGGTTTTAAAGTGTAAGGGAGGTCATTCCATAATTGTGGTGCTCTGTAGGAAAAGGAGGATCGAGCTGCTTTCTTTTTGTATTGAGGCAAGCTAAATAATGTGCTTTTATTGGATCGGAGGTTATAGGAGGTGGGAATAGCAGTGCAGAGCAGAGCAGTTGTCTTCTGGTAGCTGCTATACCCTCCTGATGTGGTATGACGGTATAAAGACTGGTCACATCCAATGTGACCAGTAATGTTTCATCTGTCAATGGGGGTAACTCCAATAGTAGTCGAATCATAACTGCTGAATTCAATAGAAAGGAAGGTACATTTCTGACTATTGGCTGTAGTATGCTGTCCACATATGTGGAATTAGGTTGTAGCAGGGATCCAATAGCGGAGACAATTGGTCTTCCTGGAGGATCTGTAAGGCTTTTATGCACTTTAGGCAGCATATAGAGTACCGGTATCCTTGGGAAAGCTGTTGTCATATATTCCTTTGTACCCTTATCAATGAAATTCTGGTCATGTAATAGCTGGATTAGGTCATCCACCAGGTTTTTTAATTTCTTCGTCGGATCTCCCCTGAGAGTGATGTAGGTGTCTGTATCATCCAGTTGTCTCATTACTTCTTTTTTGTAGTCGTCGTAGTCCTGTATGACGACAGCCCCACCTTTATCCGCTTCTCTCAGAACGATGTTGTTGTCATTCTGTAGGTCCCTTGGTGCTTGTTTTTCTTTATATGTCAGGTTATATATATATAAAATTGGGCAGAAAGAAGCTACTACCAGTTGGCAACCGGGCCATAGAACAGGCTATTGATGCTGCTGTTCGTTCCTGGCAGACTGCTTCTCATTCTGTTTTGCATATGTAAATATGACCCTGGGGATAGTCTCCCTAAGGGTGATGGTCGAAACCAGACGTGGACTCCTTGCCCAATGTGCTTAGAGGGATATGGCTGCACCTCACTGACGAGGCCCAAAGGAGGCCGAAACGATCGTCTGGGGTTGTCATGTTACTTGTTCAGAGGAGAATTGCCTGGTATTTCGGGGCTGGACTGACCATGTCGGCGGGCTATATATATAGATATATATATCTATATATATATCTCTCCTACCCTTTTATATATCATTCAATCTTTTTAGCAGCATTGTATGGCCTCAGTCATTCACATATCGGAATGCCTTTCTGATATGGACTATATAGGAGGGATATGCATTACAGCTGGAATGTAATGACTTATCTCATACAGTTACAATACATTGTAAATATTATTATACTTACAGGTGCATTGCAGGGTATTGCACTGTTATTTTGATTTTACTTATGATTGATTATATATTTTTTATTTCTGTCTAATGTTTTTATATATTTTTTTTTTTTCAACATTCACCTGTGATCAAGTATTGTATTTTGTAAAGTATAGTCTACTTATGTAGTAAGTATTTTTTGTTAACCTTTTGTATCTATTTTGCTTTATATTTCTAAATATGAGATAGCTGTTTGAATTATAATCATTACTATTGGATGATTTAACAATGTTTGCCATTGGTCACTTATATTTTTTTATAAACCTTTTGTCTATTGAATCAATGTTGCCTCTGGTGAAGTGCATGCGAGAAGCGCACCAGGCGTTCCTGTTTGTGATCCTCTGATGTTATACTGCATGGCCTAATAAACAAATTACTAAGCAATACTTCAGTTCCAGCAATTTTGTTTTTGGACTTTTATATTTGCAATTTGTGGATGGGAATACCGCTGCCTTTCGCTGAACTGCGTATCACTTATACTTTCAAGAGCTCGTCTCCCCCCTCCACAGCTGTAACCTATCCACTTCTGCCCACTCAGACGCAGGAGCTCACCACCTGAGAGGATGAAGAACCGGATCGGCTCCCGAGGGGTTCACCGTACATCAGCGCTAGTCCTTCACCTCCACCTTACTAAAAGGTTGACAAAGGAAGAGATTTCTGGCCAATGAGGATGACCGAATAAGCAACAGAAGGGTTCAGTAACGTGACCGGAACCTAGCATCGACACAGTCCTTAAGTGCCATACCACTAATTATAGGTGTGGAGGTATATAGGGGGAGTTAGTTGACTACACAAACTTGCTTTTTCAAATTAAGATAGCAAGAAAACAAAAAAATAATAGGAATAAATTAGAAAGTTGATAAAAATTGCATTCTCTATCTGAATTGTGAAAGAAAAAGTTTGAGTTTAGTATCCCTTTCATTTTTACTTTACTGTCCCTTGAACTAATTTTAGCTGGGTGGTCAGTAAAATCATCCAGGTGGTGCACCCACTAAAAAGGCCCTGGGGAAAACACTGGATTATCCTCACATAATACTGGGCCTCTGGGTATATTTATATAACTTTGATTTGCATATAGGGCCTTCTATGAGCCTCTACTCAAATTAATGCACAATTATTCATGCAATATACAGTGATCACCTGGTGATTAAGATTTTATATAGAGCGGCTTATGGGCTTTATAATAAGGGGGTCATGATGGTCTCTAGGTCTTTTTGATGGATTATTATTATTATTAGTGGGGATTTTTTCATATTTTATGAAATTAACTTTTACTTTCACATACCCAGGACACGCCTCATTTAAAAGAGGTAATTGCCTTTCAGACAGTGGATCTTGGGTGTTTCTAGGGCATAGCAGCAACAAGTATGCCATAATGAGAGAAGTAATATTCATGTTGCCACATTTCTGCAACTTTCATCACATACACAGTTCACCTCAGGCTCATTTCATTGTAGCATACTTGGGTATGGAACACTTTACGTGGCACTTTTAACCATGGCATATTTTCCCTTCTGAAATTTTACTTTGGTCCTATATCTGGCACATGATTCAAACCTGTCTTCAGGCCTCCCAAACAGGCCAGATTGTCAGGACATCTTCTATTGTGGAATTTGTTTCATTCTCTTTAAGGAGTAGCATTCCACTACTGGGAGCTAGGTGAACACATCAGGTGAGCCATTGACAAAAGGCTTATATGTGCAGTCACCAATCAGCAACTTGCTGCTCCCTAGCCTACCTAGGTATACTTTAAAACAAAAGATACCAAGAGAACAAAGCAAATTATATAATAGAAGTAAATTGGAAAATGGTTTAAAATTGCACGCTTTATCCAAAGTTTTTTTTTTTGTGTACCTTTAAAGGGACACTGAACCCAAAATTTTTCTTTCATGATTCAGATAGAGCATGCAATTTTAAGCAACTTTGTAATTTACTCCTATTATCAATTTTTCTTCGTTCTTTTGCTATCTTTATTTGAAAAAGAAGGCATGTAAGCTAAGGAGCCAACACATTTTTGGATCAAAACCATGGACAGCACTTGTTTATTGGTGCTGGCCAATCGGCAAGGACAACCCAGGTTCTTCACCAAAAATGGGCCGGCATCTAAACTTACATTCTTGCTTTTCAAATAAACATACCAAGAGAATGAAGAAAATTTGATAATAGGAGTAAATTAGAAAGTTGCTTAAAATTGCATGCTCTATCTGAATCACAAAAGAAAAAAAAATGGGTTCATTGTCCCTTTTAGTGTGTTCTTTTTACTGAAATTTTTTTAACCTTAAAAAGAAAAACTGAATAGTCCAGAATTAGTTCAGAAAACAGAACCAATCATGCTTACTACAAACTGTAACGGAATAACAACATAGATAATATACCGTATGTAACACTTCTAAAAATCATGTAAGGATGTATAGTATAATGGAGCTTAAAGTGAATGTAAATTTTGATGCTAAAGTGCCCGGTTTTTAAAAATTCGATTAAAAACAGGGGCACTTTAATTCAGCAAAATTTACATTTCACTCGTGTTGTGAAAAAATACTTACCTTTTAATCTTGACAGCAGCTCCAGCTTCCTCCACCCGTCGCAAAGCCTCTTCCTGGGTCTAAAATGAGGAATCCGGCTTCCTCCAATCACGGCATTGAATCAGACACTGATTCCCCCGGGGGGGAAGCCGTGATTGGAGGATGACCTATACATCATTTCTGACAGAAATGGCTTGCGACGACCGGAGGAAGCTGGAGCTGCTGTCAAGTTTAAAAGGTAGGTTTTTTTTTTTTTTCTTCCCATATTGGCATTCTATGATTCCCTGTGTTTCTTAAAAAAAAACAGGTCTCCTGTTGTAAATAGTTTTTAAGTTTCTCTAAAGAGAATTTTATTGTATACATCCAGACCTGGTGCCTCAAGTCAGTGTATCGGCTAAGCTGTCAACACAGAGTGACAGAAGACAGTGTCCTCTATCAAGACACAGACCTTAGGTCAATTATAGGGGATGCTCTAGGATATCTTAAAGGGACGGTCTACTTGATTATTTTTGTTTAAAAAGATAATGCCTTTACTGCCCATTCTCCAGCTTTGCACAACCAACACGGTTATATTAATATACTTCTAAATCTCTGCCTGTTTCTAAGCCCCTGCATGCCACCTGTTATCTCAGTGCATTTCATTAGCTTTTCACAGCCAGATAGTGCTAGTTCATGTGTGCCATAAAGGTAATATTGTGCTCACTCCCATGAAGTTATGCATGAGTCAGCACTAATTAGCTCAAATGCAAGTTTATCTAAAGCACTGAGATAAGGGGGGAGTCTGCAGCTGCTTAGATAAAAGGTAATCACAATGGTAAAATCTATATTAATATAACATTGTTGGTTATGTAAAAATTAGGAATGGATAATAAAGGGATTATCATTTTAAACAATAAAAAATGTCAAGTAGGCTAACTTTTTTTAAAGATGTTTTAATCACTTTTGCGTTACAGGGTGACCAAATATGACAGACATATGGTAATAATCCAAATTATGTCACAATGAGATTGCTTAAAGTGTGTGCGTGTACTTTTCTATACATAACTAAAATTATTAACTATCCTATAACTTTAGCAAGGACTTGCAATTTGGTTTATGGCCTGCCATAAAAAGGGATGGCTACATTTCTTGCACACTTTGGGAGGGGCCTGGTCAAAAACCTGACCTCAGGAATTTTTTTTATTTAATTGTGAATTTAGCAAAATAATATTGCCATTCTACATGTGAGTGTCAGAGTTTCACCCTGCTTTCGTTTATTTGCTGCTGGCTGCCATTTTTACTCACCTGTCTCTCTCTTAGCCTGCTGCAGAGTATGTAACACTGCTCACTACTCCTAGGTGCCTCTTATGGCCAAACTGGAGAACATCATCAGTGAAAGACATGTTGCAGTCCAAAAATTATGATGTCATCACTATTTAAAGTGCTTCAGTTCAGTCTGCCTTTTGCCCTTGCGTTGTCTCAGACTTCTTTCTGAGTTCCTGTGTTTCTGTTCGTGAGTTTAACCTGGCTTGTTTGACTTCCCTTCTGGTTCCTGCCCCCTGATTGTCTGACTACTCTCTATTTTACTCCTTTTTTGTTTTAAACTGTAGCTTTTGTGTGTATTTGTGTTTTTGTTAATTCCGTGTTTATACAAATGCACTGTGACTCTTTTTGTCCATAATAAATGTTCCCTTATCTAATATTTGAACCACTTTACCAAAGAGACTAGTAATAAGAATATTGTGTTTATTAGATTGATTTTTTTAATTTATTGCTCCCACTTGTACACTAACTGCGCTAGAAGTAAGCTTTTTACAAGTTAAAAGTTTTCGCACAAGCGCTTACCCGACGCTTGCAAAAAGCCAAAGTTAGAATATTCCGACCATGTTAATGTATTCCCCCATAGAAGTCAATGTATATGTAGAGAGAGAGAAAGAGAGACTATGAAATGGGGAGTGGGAAAATGTTTTATTATTAGAATCCAGGATTTTTTAACATGGTGCAGACTCTGGAAAACACCACAATCTGCTACCTTGGTTTCCAAAAATTGAGGATCCATGCTTTTTCCTCAATTTTTGGAAACCAAGGTAGCAGATTCCTGTCAGGGTACAGGGCTACCCTCTGGCATTTAGCGTCTCTTTGCATATACATGTATCCATGTTCTCTGGTTATAAGCTGGCCATGCTTCTCAACTTAGATTGTTTGTTGTATTTCACCTTTAAGGAATAAATATTATTTGGATGATATTTCCCGGTGAGTTATTTTCTACGGAATTTTTTGCATCTATGTGGATAAAGCACAGTAAATTAATAAATTGATTGCATCTACTTGGTGTTTTATCGCCTCTATTATAGAATATTTAACCTTTTGAGTGCTGAAACCCCTTTCTTTTTAAGTGGTTACAATTAGTTACCCACTTGTATCTCTCTTTTTTGAAACACGGTTTATATATATATATATATATATATATATATATATATATATATATATATATATATATACCCTGACTCTGCTGAGCAGCAAAAATTGGAACCAATAGGAGGCACCCCTCTTGATGCCTCCTAGCAAGTGAAGGATATATAGATTAATCAGAAGGAGGATGCAGTGAGCAGGGTCATGTGACACAACTGGAAGCTGAGGTAACCTAAGAACAGATGACACCAAGCAGAAGAGTAAAGTAGTATTCTACATCTCTTGTGATTCACAAATTGTGTTCAGATACAGCTCATTAACATGGGGGACAGTAAGTGAGCATAACCCAATACTGACAGGAAGTAAAAGGGTCAATTCAAATTTAAATCCATAATTTAAAACCCAGAGTTTGAAGCTATGTGTGCAGTGTCCACATTATTTAAATTAAAGTTTTTGACATTGAATATTGCTAAGCCTCCCTTTTTCATTGTTATTTGATTTAATCAGGTACAAACTCAATATATGTTATGTCTGTTCAGTCAGAGGATGCAGTATCTGTTTTTATTTTTCTTTGTGTCTCCATTTATTTAAAGACTGCTGTTAACTTGTAATTCACAAATCAATTGAAAGCTGTTGCATTGTGTTTTTAATATGTGCTGCTTTTATACAAGTTTATAGAAATAAAAAGGAGATGAGTCATTTAAAAAATATATGTAATTATTGCAGTTAAATGTTTTTAGAAATAATGACACTGTAAAGTAACTGGTTAAACACATAGTCAAAGGGAGACATTTAAAATGAAACTTTCATGATTGAGGTAGAGCATGCTATTTTAATAGACTTTTCTAGTTATTTATATTTTGAGAATTAGCATCAACTGTCAGCAAATCAAATTTAGTTTTTGAAAGGAACATGAAAGTCATAATTACATTTCCATCATTCAGATATAAATTGCACAAAAAAATAAATAAACTTTATATTTTACTTTTATTATTATGTACTTCATTCTTTTGGTATCCTTTGGTGTCCTTTGTTGAAGAGCATACCTAAGTGGGATGTGCATGTGTGTTTCTTGAACACCATATTTCAGCAGCTGTGTTGGCAGTATTGATAACTTGTCCTTTGTGTAAAATTTGTATGGTAAATTATTTCTATTTTTACAATAGTAGTGAGTAGAGAAGATATTGTGGATCATTCTAATTGCTTAGTAATTGGCACTGTGCCACAGAATTGTGTGTATGTGAGTAGAGTGTGTGTGGGTGTCAGTGAGCAAAGTATGTGTGCTTTATTCTCCAAGTAATCAATACATTTCCGATGAGCTGGTGCTTTAGTGCAGTGTTTCTCAACAATGGTCCTCAAGTACCCCCAACAGGCCAGGTTTTCATTATAGCTGAATCAGTGCACAGGTGAAGTAATCAGCTGATCAGTAACTCGGTGGTTACTAACTTGCTCTCACCCATCACCTGATTATGTCACGTGTGCACTGGTTCAGCTATCCTTTAAACCTGCCCTGTTGGGGGTACTTGCGGCCCTCTGTAAATGTGTTTCTCCGGCGTATCATATCTAGTGCCTCACCAGCCTCTGCCCTCACTGCACGTCACATATATATATATATATATATATATATATATATATATATATATATATATATATATATATATATATATTAGTGTGTAATCCAAAGTAGGGAAGGCACTCTCCGATTTTAGTGTAACAAAATTTACTGTAGAAAATACATGTAAACGTTTTCGATCATACACCCGTCCTCAGACATAAAGATACAAAACATCTTACCACCATTTAAGTGCTCTCCAAGTATCATCCAGTCTGTGTGTGTGTGAGTAACCAAAATACCTACAATGAAAGCTGGCAAGATATAAAAGCCATACTTTCTAAACATTGGCATCTATTGACTCTCGATAAGGATATATATCCATTTGTTGGAGATTTTCCTTTATTAACTGCAAAAAAGGCCCCATCCATATAAGATAAATATTGTACATAGCCATTATGTTAGCAATGAACCAAAGAACTGGTTACAGAGTTCCAAACTTAAAAATGGGTGCTTTCCATGCAATAAATGCAAAATGTGTAAAAATGTATTAAGAGGAGGACTTATTGAAGATACTAAGGGTATCACGCACAGAATTAAAGGTTACATTACATGTAAAACTGTTGGGGTGGTCTATGTTCTTTCGTGTTCTTGTCCCAGACAATACGTTGGGAAAACCTACCGTGAACTCAAAGAGAGGATGAAAGAACATAGACGTGACATTTTGAAAAAACAAATAAAGACAAGCGGTATTGCACATCATTTTCTTGAATTTCACAACAGTGAGGTCAAAAACCTACATTTCATGGGTGTAGAAAAGGTAAGCTGCATTAACACAGTTGGACGAACAGCTCACCGCCGGGATGTGGTCCCCACCTCATGGGAAATGCTGCTAGTCTATCCGGAGAAGCAGGGTAACTTAATGAAAACTATCTCTGCAACGGAGGAAGCAGCACCAGGATTCAGAAGAATCTCCAGTTGTGAATGGAGAGGTGAGCTGGGAATACATTTTTTCACTGTGAACGTAAGGGGAGATACCGCTCAACCGTTATTAACTGTGTTCTCTGTTTAACAATTGTTGGAGGCTTACCTGCTAAAGAGCCTTAATTTCCATGCAGCTTGCTACTGTCTTTCAGCTTTCTCTGCTTGACTAACGATTGACTGCTATATCATCAAGCGTCTCTATGCTGGTTTACATTTACTAGCGAAAAGATTCTGGAATTAACTTTAATTTGCATGCGAAGATTTCAAGCCGGTTTGCCTCTTATACACACTGCATTTGGGACATTTTATTTGTTACAGAGTTACAGTTGAATTTTATTTTTAGTTTTTTGGTGTCCTTAATTTGATATAGTGGTTCAACTGAATTATGAACCAATAAGGAGGGTTAACACATTTTACATCGTATTAGAGTTGCTTTAATAAATGGTTACTTTCTAATTAGTGCTGACCACTGGCTTCTGTGTCTATCATTGACTTACATATTTCACCAGGGGTAATTTATATTTTGGTTCATGAGTTAGTGCCGGAATAAGGGTATTCCTTTTTTTCTCTTCCAATTGTAAATATTATACACAGCATTACCCCTGTGCACCAAAGATGCAACAGGTATGGGGCTTCCGACGGCCGGGGGAATCGCTGGAGCGGCTGTAAGGATTAAAAGGTAAGTTTTAAAACAAAACGAGTGAAATGTCAATGTTGATGGTGTCCTTGTTTTTGATAATATTAATTAAAACTGGGCACCAATTCATCTAAATTGACCTTTACTTTAAAGGGACACTCAGGTTTTATTAAATTTTCATGATTCAGATACAGCATGTAATTTTTGAACAACTTTCCAATTTACTTCCATTAATAAAAATGTGCACAGTCTTTTATCTTTACACTTTTTAAATCACCAGCTCCTACTGAGCATGTGCAAGAATTCAGACTATACTATATGCATTTGTGATTGGCTGATTGCTATCACATGGTACAGGGGGAGTGGAAATATACATAACTTTGAAATTTGTTAGAAAAAAATCTACTACTTATTTGAAATTCAGAATAAATGCTATTGTATTGTCTTGTTATCTTTCATTTGTTGATTATGCAAATATACTGTGTTTACTGGTCCTTTAAAGACCTATGCATGCTTTTTTTTTTTTTTGTCCCTTTTTTTTTGTCTCACGTAACGGTTAATCATTCGCATTTAACGTGTAATACGTGCTCCTTTCGCCATGCGCAGCCTCGATAAACCAGATATTCCTCACGTGGAACTGTTAGCGTGCCACTTGTTATCTTGCCCATAATAATCGTAAAGTGAAAGTCAATCCTAGCGTTTATGAAATGCTAGGATTGACCATTAGAACAAATAAAGGAGACTTTCAGTCATGAAGTATAAAATACTAAATGCTGAAAGCTCCTTTATTTGTTTCAAGCATTCGCTGCACTGAGCTGCTCAGACAGCCCACGGCAGAAGAACACTGTTTTGCTTGTTTGCTTGCGGGGTGACATATTCACCTCTTAGCCGATAGCCATGCAGGAAATCCGCGATCTGCCGTGGGCTGCCTGAGTCCCCTTTATTTGTTCCAATGGTTAATCCTAGCGTTTCACAAACACTATGAATGACTTTCACTTTAATGTGGTGACAGCAGAGATAGTTTAGTGTGGGTGGCATTAAAGGGGAGTTTGAGAATTTATTTTTCTGGGTCTAGTATAGACAATAGACTGTCACAGAAAGGGTTAACCACCCTTTCCACCTTAACCAGTTGTCACAGTCTAGCCACTCCAGGCAATCCTGTGGCTTAGTACAGTGGGTGCAATATTTAACAAGATGGGACTATTATAGTATGTTTACGTGACAGTCACCAATTATGACAACATAGAGTCAAATACCTGTGTCAAACTTTATACTAGCATTTCTCAACCTCAGTCCTCAAAAGTCTATAACTGAACACTTTTTCTAAGAATCTCCGTAAATGACCACAGGTGAGTGAGGAGCTTACCAGCCCAGGCATGATAATACAATCTGGCCTGTTAGAGGTGCTTCAGGGTAAAACTGAGAAATACTCAGATGTCATACATTTAATATTTACCTTAGCAGCATTAGGGCAAAAAAGGAATGAAGGGCAAGTGCTGAAGTACCCCTTGCCCCAATGTCCCATGTACCCTTAAAGGGACAGTCTAGTCCAAAAAAACCTTTCATGATTCAGATAGGGCATGTAATTTTAAACAATTTTCCAATTTACTTTTATCACCAAATTTTCTTTGTTCTCTTGGTATTTTTAGTTGAAAGCTTAACCTAGGCGGTTCATATGCTAATTTCTTAGACCTTGAAGGCCGCCTCTTAAGAATGCATTTTAACAGGTTTTTCACCACTAGAGGGTGTTAGTTCATGTTTTTCATATAGATAACACTGTGCTCATGCACGTGAAGTTACCTGGGAGCCATCACTGATTGGCTAAACTGCAAGTCTGTCAAAAGAACTGAAATAAAGGGGCAGTTTGCAGAGGCTTAGATACAAGATAATCAGAGGTAAAAAATATATAAATATAACTGTGTTGGTTATGCAAAACTGGGGAATGGGTAAAAAACGGATTATCTATCTTTTTAAACAATAACAATTCTGGTGTAGACTGTCCCTTTAAGGGTACATGTATCATAAGATTAGATACAAGGCTCTAGACTGTATGGCAGATGAACTGTCTTCAGGTATGACCTATGTATGCATGTTCAACTGAAGCTTCCCTTGGTGCAGGGGCAGACAGTAAAGCAAACGTGCAGTCCTATACTGAGCAGACCACTCTGTATAATGGTAGCATGGTGTTTTGTTTAAAAGCAACTTTTTCTAACAGTCTATTACAAATACAGTAAAAGAAAATTGTACTTTAAATCCGCACCTACTTTTAATTTTTTTGTTAATTGCTTAACAAGTTCAAAGTGTCATTGTCAGCCAAAGCCATCTTGCCTGTTTTTAGTTACACTTAAGATATAGAATCAGCCATATGTTCATCAGCACTTGAGGTCACATATTGGTATTATTTTAAATGTGAATGTAGTGAGTATGCATGTACTAGCTTAAAGGGACAGTCAACACCAGAATTTTTGTTGTTTTAAAAGATAGATACTCCCTTAATTACCAATGCCCCATATTTGCATAACCAACACAGTTATAATTATACAAGTTTCACCTCTGTAATTACCTTGTATCTAAGCCTCAGCAGACTGCCCCCTTATTTCAGTTCTTTTGACAGACTTGCATTTTAGCCAATCAGAGCTGACTCCATGATAAATTCACGTGCATGAGCTCAATGTTATCTATATGAAACACATGAACTAATGCCCTCTAGTGGTGAAAAACTATCAAAATGCACTTAGATTAGAGGCGGCCTTCAAGGTCTAAGAAATTAGCATATGAACCTCCTAGGTTTAGCTTTCAACTAAGAATACCAACAGAAAAAGGCAAAATTGGTGATAAAAGTAAATTGGAAAGTTGTTTAAAATTACATGCCCTATTTGAATCATGAAATGTTTTTTGGGACTTGACTGTCCCTTTAAACATCTTTTAATGTGTCTTGCCAGTCAAGCTGCACTTCTTTTGGTGAATGGATCTTTTATGCAAAAAAAGTTAATATACAGTGTTCTCCATAGAAAAGTTTGCCAGCCGGTGGCATTATGAAGTAGCTGGGTGGTGCAGTTTACTACTTTGCAATATTATAATATTTTCTGTTATTTATAAAAAAAAATACACTATCCAAAGCACAAATAAGGAATACATTTGTTAAATTATGCAATTAATTTGTGCAACAAATATTTTTAAATATTTAAAATTAGTTCATGCTTAATAATGACTTAAAGGGACAGTATACACCTTAGTCATCTTAAAGTCTTACCTTAGATTAAAGTGAATGTCAATTTAAAGCTTTTAGCTAAAGTGAAATGATAGCAGCTAAAAAATGAGTTTCATTCATGAAATCGTTAGTATATACTTATCTTCAGAGTAATTTCACTATAAACGTTACACGGATAATAGCTGGATTAGTTGATTGCAGATGAGCCATCTGTCAATTAAATGCTGAAAATAGCGACCGGAGCTTCAGCTATTATCCGTGTAGCGTTTATAGTGAGATTACTCTGAAGATAAGTATATACTAACGATTTCATGAATGAAACTCTCATTCATTTTTTAACTGCTATCGATTTACTTTATGTAATATCTTTAACTTGACATTCACTTTAAGCTGCGAATAGCCTCCTGCACACTTTCTATATCATGCAGCAGGAACAGTAAAAAAAGTTATTTGAAAGTGAATATTGTTTCTGGCCAGTTTGAAATGGCTGCCAAGCTCAGCCCACTGATGACATCACAATATGGGCTGCATCTAGGCACTCTGCTGAAAAGCATTGACAGTCTGCTGAATTATTATCGGTTATTTGTAGAGCGCCAACAGATTCCGCAGGCTATTGAGCCTTTTGTGATTGGGCGCCATATACAGCCAAGATCATGATCTCATCAGCTGGCTGAGCTTGGCAGCAATTTCAAAGTGGTGAGAAACAGTATTCATTTTAAAATAACATTTATATCCTAAGATATAGTGAGTCCACGGCTTCATCAATTACTGTTGGGAATATCACTCCTGGCCAGCAGGAGGAGGCAAATAGCACTACAGCCAAGCTATTAAGTATCACTCCCCTTCACACAACCCCCAGTCATTCTCTTTGCCTTTAGTGCATGGAGGAAGTAAATTTTAGGTGTCTGAAGAAAATAGTATTTTTACTACAAGCAAGTTTTTGGGGTATAGCCATATTCCACGTTAATCTTTGCAGTCGGGTAGTGGTGGCTTTAAAGCATTTAGGAACTTGTAAGGTGGATATTACTTAATTTTCCTAACAGTTGCTGCCCCAGTATAGAAAGCTAGGGTTAGTTACTCTGTTCTTTCTTTTCCACAGGTCTCTGTGAGGAACTGTGTCCTCTTATGCCTTGTGACTGTCTACATGCCGGACAGCGGATTTAGCAGGTAAGTGCTATTTCTTCCAGGTGGGGAGACTATGCACTTAACTTTCTCAGAGAACCTGCTTTATTTATTTGGGACATAGCTAATCCTTTGGTAAGGGTTACGTTTTTGCATGGGGCAGGCACTGTTGCATGTGTGAGACTGGCATAACTCTTTTAGAAGAAAGGGTTCATTTTTGTGGGTTCTTTAATCTGAATAAATCATGCGGTATAGCAGATACCCTGTTTTGGTTCATGAAACTGTATGGGGGTTAACATTGCTTTTAATTGCTTGTGTTAAGGGAGTTGTGTACTCTTTAAGGACGGTCTTTTCAAGCCGGATAGCTAGAGCTAGATCCTGTGGCTCCGTCCTACTTTTTCTGATACTCAGTGTACCAGGATTTAGACATTTTGCACCTTCTGGTGGCGCAGTAGTTGAGTCTGGTCATGTGAGCGGCTTCTTGTATTCGGAGTGGCGCTCTGCGACTGGGATCTGTGCTTCTCCAGGCTGGTTTGTCTCTGAGGAAGATCCTTCTCATTCAGGGTGCCTTCCTGACTGACTGCTTAGAGATTGAACGCTTAATTCTTTCTAAGCGTGGCTTTTCTGAGTCGGTCATTGAGCCATGGTTCAGGCTCGCAAGCTTGTTACTAGGAAGATTTACCATAAGGTGTGAATCCAAGGGATTCTCTTGGAGAAGGGTTAGGGTTCCTAGGATTTTCTTTTCTCCAGGAAGGTCTGGGGAAGGGTTTGTCAGTTAGTACCCCGAAGGGTCAGATTTCTGCTTTATCGGTTTTGTTTCATAAGCGTTTGGCGGACGTGCCAGACATGCAATGTTTTTGTCAGGTTTTGGTCAGAATCAGGCCTGTGTTTAAGTCTCACTCCTCCCTGAAACCTTAATCGTGTTCTTAAAGTTTTACAACAGGCTCCGTTTGAGCCATTACATTCCATAGATGTTAAGTTATCTTGGAAGGTTTTGTTTCTTGTTGCTATCTCTTCTGCTCAGAGTCTCAGAACTCTCAGCTTTACAGTATGATCCGCCTTATCTTATCTTTCATGCCGATAAGGTGGTTCTTTGTACTAAGTTAGGTTTCCTTCCTAAGGTTGTTTCTGATGCAAATATTAATCAGGAGATTATTGTTTCTTTTCTATATCCTAATCCTCCATCTCTCAAGGAACGTTTGTTGCACAACTTGTTGCACAACTTGGATGTTGTGCGTGCTCTGAAATTCTATCTACAGGAGACTACGGATTTTCGTCATTCTTCTGCCCTGTTTGTTTCTCTGGGAAACGTAAGGGTCAGAAAGCTACTGCTTCTATTCTTTCTTTTGGGTTGTGAAGTATAATTTGTTTGGCTTATGAGATCGCTGGCCAGCAGCCTCCTGGGAGAATTACGGCTCATTCCACGAGATCTGTTTCCTCTTCTTGGGCTTTAAAAAATTAATCTTCTGTGGAACAAATTATCTAAATTTTACAAATTTAATACTTTTGCGTCGGCTGAGGCTTCTTTTGGGGGAAAGGTTCTTCAAGCGGTGGTGCCTTCTGTTTAGGTCTGCCTGTCTTGTCCCTCCCTTATTCATCTGTGTCCTCTAGCTTGGGTGTATTGGTTCCCAACAGTAATTGATGAAGCCGTGGACTCACCATATCTTGGGAAAGAAAACAAAATTTATGCTCACCTGATAAATTTATTTATTTCCGCATATGGTGAGTACACGGCCCCACCGTTTATTTCAAGGCAGTTATTTTGACTACACCTCAGGCACCTCTACACCTTGTGTTTCTCCTTTTTTCTCCATTTCTCTTCGGTCAAATGACTGGGGGTTGTGGGAAGGGGAGTGATACTTAACAGCTTGGCTGTGGCGCTCTTTGCCTCCTCCTGCTAACCAGGAGTGATATTCCCAACAGTAATTGATGAAGCTTTGGACTCACCATATCCAGAAATAAATACATTTATCAGGTAAGCATACATTTTAGTTTTTTACTGTTCCTGCTGCATGATATATACAATGTGCAGGAGGCTATTTGCAGCTTAATCTAAGGTAAGACATTAAGATGACCAAGGTGTAGACTGTCCCTTTTAAAGTTTACCTGGGTGGTCCTGGATAGACGATAGATACATTTGCAGTATTACCACTTTTCCATGCCTTATTCTGTTTGGTATGCTGATAAAGTTTTTGAACCTTATCAGGAAATTTCTGACCCATGTCATTGTAACACTGGTACCTATCTTACACAAGTACCATTTCTATAGCCCCTATAAATAAAATGTGACACCCCCCCCCCCTACAGATGCTACACTGCTGTAATGGTTAAAAAATAACTTTTTGCTGTTCTCTAAGAAACCCTTCTTCAGTTCAGTTCTCAGCATGTGTGATTTCTTCTTCTTCTCCCTCCTTTTTTTTTTTCTCTCTCTGTTTTTTATAATACAAATTTTTATTCAGTTTCAAAAGTAGAAGTAACAATTGGGGAAACGCAGGACCCCTGCTCCAATAGACACAAACATATGGAACGGACACGCAGGTCCAGTTGAAGTTGTCAAAACATTGATAAGTCAGATAACCCTTCCTTAGTAAGGGAAGGGGAATTTAAACCAACTCCCCCCCAAGGACAAACTAAGAAATGAAAGTTTGTACAGTCCTATAAATAGAAGACATCAGAGTGACACACATTTTTCTATTTCAAAGAAGCCAATATAGATCTGACCATTGGGGAACTCACATTTCTATAATACAAAAAGGAAAGAATAGGTAATGAGGGAGTTTGTGGTGAAAATAGTCCCCCAAATTGAACCCTGGTGTAGGCTCTGAATGTGGTGGTGGGGGGGGGATTTATATTCCAGTGATACTTAGTATTATATTATAAATATAAATTAAAACAACAATGCATAGCAACATGAGGAAGAGGATCGCATAGGTTGGAAGGTCGCAAAATAATCTAAAGACTTTTTATCCAGCACACATCATACCTAAGGCAATCAGTGCCTAGCACACACATTACCCAGTACATTCTGCACCCAGCACACAGAGTGCCTAGGACACGCAGTACCTAGCACAAACATCACCCAGCCCATACAGGACCTGGCCCCAACAGAACCTGGCCCCAACAGGACCTGGCCCAAGCAGTTCCCAGGGCAAGCAGTACCAAACACACACTGTACCTTGCACAGACGGAACCCAGCACAAGCAGTACCTAGTACACACTGGACCTAGGATAAACAGTACCTGGCACCATTGTCATTTAATTTTAAAGTTACCTTTTCATCTGGGTCACTTCAGAGCCACACCACAAGAAAACAAGCAAGTAGTGTAGTGAAACAACATTAAAGGGCTATATGTTATAGTACACTTCTAATATTATGTAGATATATATATATATATATACACACCTACAAGACACTTCATACTCAAGAGACGGTATTGGTGTATCCACGGCATTATCCGCTCCACTATCCTTGTGCATTTCTCCAGGAGCCACCCACCAACCCCCGAAGACTGCTGACATGCAGAAGTGATGATAGTGTATTAAATGAAAACCCTATGTATAGCCATGGATCAATTGATAATTATAATTTAAAGGCAGCATGATCCAAGCGATATAATATATGACAGCCTTAGCACTTATGCTTTGTAGCTAAGAGTGCGAGCTGTAGTAATACGTTAGATGTAAAGTTAATTAGAGTCTGGTCAAGTAAAAATGGTTAAATTGGGCGTAATGCTCTATGGAGATTATAGGTAATTTAATGTGTTGTAGCTGGGCGCCTCTCACCCTATGTTAGAATCTTTGAGATACAGGCAGCGACATTGAAGGAAGGCTAGTCTCCAAATACTAAAAATTATAATAGGATGTCTGTAACAACATCAGTGCCCCTATTTTTTTATTTACGTGCCAAGAAGAGAACTGAATGAAAGGTGATATATTGGCAACAGAACATTGTTGAGAGAAACATTTGAGTCATGTTATTGCATAAGCGTGATCACAATTCTCGTTATTTATACAGTTACATTATTATCTCTTTTCTGTCCGTGTTTTGGTGTTCTGCCAGTCTAACAGACCTTTACTTGGTGCTAGAATATTGGAAACTACACAGTGGCACTATTTTTTTAATCGCTTTAATGTTTCTGCCCCCTCTTATGTGCTGTACCATATGGTGTGTGCCAGCCTAATAGACCTCTACTAGGTGATACATAGAAAACCTGATAGCTATTGATATAGAGGAGACCCACACCTGAGTAGGATATTGTTATATACTACTTTTTCGTTTTCTAGCACCTACAGAGATTAATGCACAAAATGAAGGGACTGGACATAGCTGAAAATGTTAGCTCATGGATAAATAACTGGATAAAAGATGGGGAGCAACGAGTAGTAGTAAATGGATCATACTCAGATTGGACAAAGGTAATCAGTGGAGTCCCCCAGAGATCAGTACTGGGCCCTGTTCTTTTTAATATTTTTATAAATGACTTGGAACAAGGATTAAATAGTGACATCTCTATTTTTGCAGATGATACAAAGTTAAAGGGACACTGAACCCAAATTTTAGATAGAGCATGCAATTTTAAGCAACTTTCTAATTTACTCGTATTATCAAATTTTCTTCATTGTCTTGGTATCTTTATTTGAAAGGTAAGAATGTAAGTTTAGATGCCGGCCCATTTTTGATAAACAACCTGGGTTGTTCTTGCTGATTGGTGGATAAATTCAACCACCAATAAAAAAGTGCTTTCCATGGTCCTGAACCAAAAAAATAGCTTAGATGCCTTCTTTTTCAAATAAAGATATCAAGAGAATGAAGGAAAATTGATAATAGGAGTAAATTAGAAAGTTGCTTAAATTTGCATGCTCTATCTGAATCATGAAAGAAGAAATTTGGGTTCAGTGTCCCTTTAAGTAAGGTCATTAGGTCAGAGCTGGATGAACTTTTGTTGCAAAGGGACCTGCAAAATTTAGAAGTATGGGCAGGTAAATGGAAAATGAGATTTAAAGGGACAGTCAACACCCATGAAAACTTTATCCCATACCTTAGATAAACAAAAAAAAAATGCGCCTGCACCACATCCCATCTTCAATAACACTGTTAGGTGGATAATCTTCAATGAACATTTAGTTAACAGTGGCAGATATGGCCACCAAACTCCTCCCCCTCCTCCGTACCCTTCTTGTTTTAAATAAATACTCGGTCACAGGGACACTGTTCTATTTCTAATGCGCATGTGCTATATAATTGTAGTACGCTAGCTATTAGAAATAGAACAGTGTCTCCATGAATGCGGCTAAAGAATCTAGCCGAGGATTTGATTCTCATTGGCTGAAGACTTAGAGATTAGCCACCTAACGTTAGTGTTATTGAAGATGGGATGCGGTGCAGGCTCATTTTTTTTTTTTGTTGATCTAAGGCATGGGATAAAGTTTTCATGGGTGTTGACTGTCCCTTTAATATAGGAAAATGCAAGGTTCTACATTTTGGAAGTAAAAATAAGCAGGCAACATATTATTTAAATGGGACAAGAATTAGCCAAACAGAGGAGGAAAGGGATTTGGGAGTAGTAATAGATAACAAGCTAAAGATTGGTGCACAATGCAGGGCAGAGGCTTCAAATGCTAATAAGATCCTAGCATGTATTAAAAAAGGCATTGATTCAAGGGAGGAAAGCATAATTCTGTCACTATATTAAGACCTCACCTTGAGTATGGAGTACAGTTCTGGGGACCAATCGCAAAAAAAGATATTGCAGAACTAGAAAAAGTTCAGAGAAGGTCCACAAAACTAATAAGGGGATTGGATAATTTAAGGTATGAGGAAAGGCTAGCCAAACTGGGTCTGTTATCTTTATTCAAGGCCCATATACAGAGATGGCAGAAGCTCTGTTTATTCCAAGAAAATTGTTTGTGACAAGAGGTCACAATTTAAGGTTGGAGGAAAGGAGATTTAATCTCCTGCAACGGAAACGTTTTTTCACTGTAAGAGCAATAAAATTGTGGAACTCATTACCAAGGAGGTAGTGAATGCCAATACCTTAGATACATTTAAAAATAGTTTGGATACATTTCTGTCTATAAACAAAATTCATAGATATGATTGCTAGTATTAAATGGGTCACCTTTTAGTGGGATTATTTAAGCTTAACTGGAGCTTGTAAGTATTTTAGATTTTGTATAGGTTGAACTTGATGGACTTCAGTCTTTCTTCTGTTAAGTGTGATCAGTCCACGGGTCATCATTACTTCTGGGATATTACTCCTCCCCAACAGGAAGTGCAAGAGGATTCACCCAGCAGAGCTGCATATAGCTCCTCCCCTCTACGTCACTCCCAGTCATTCTCTTGCACCCAACGACTAGATAGGATGTGTGAGAGGACTATGGTGATTATACTTAGTTTTATATCTTCAATCAAAAGTTTGTTATTTTAAAATAGCACCGGAGTGTGTTATTATCTCTCTGGCAGAGTTTGAAGAAGAATCTACCAGAGTTTTTGTTATGATTTTAGCCGGAGTAGTTAAGATCATATTGCTGTTTCTCGGCCATATGAGGAGAGGTAAACTTCAGATCAGGGGACAGCGGGCAGATGAATCTGCATAGAGGTATGTAGCAGTTTTTATTTTCTGACAATGGAATTGATGAGAAAATCCTGCCATACCGATATAATGTCATGTATGTATACTTTACACTTCAGTATTCTGGGGAATGGTACTTCACTAGAATTACACTGTAAGAAATACATAAAGCTGTTTAATAACTAGAGATTATGTTTAACGTTTTTGCTGGAATGTAAAATCGTTTTCATTTACTGAGGTACTGAGTGAATAAATGTTTGGGCACTATTTTTCCACTTGGCAGTTGCTTAATCTGTTTTTCTGACAGTTTCTGTTCTCCCTCACTGCTGTGTGTGAGGGGGAGGGGCCGTTTTTTTGGCGCTTTTACTGCATCAAATATTTCAGTCAGCAACTCATTGTATTCCCTGCATGATCCGGTTCATCTCTACAGAGCTCAGGGGTCTTCAAAACTTATTTTGAGGGAGGTAATTTCTCTCAGCAGAGCTGTGAGAATTATAGTTTGACTGAGATAAAAAACGTTTATTCTGTAATTTGTTTCCTGCTTTCAGAATTTGTTATCTTTGCTAATGGGATTAAACCTTTGCTAAAGTTGTGTTGTTTACAAGGATTGAGGCTATAACTGTTTCAATTTATTAATTTTCAACTGTCATAGATCTTCTGTGCTTTTTAAAGGCACAGTATGTTTTAATATTATTCTAATTGAATTGTATTTCCAAGTTGCAAGTTTATTTGCTAGTGTGTTAAACATGTCTGATTCAGAGGATGATACCTGTGTCATTTGTTGCAATGCCAAAGTGGAGCCCAATAGAAATTTATGTACTAACTGTATTGATGCTACTTTAAATAAAAGTCAATCTGTACAAATTGAACAAATTTCACCAAACAACGAGGGGAGAGTTATGCCGACTAACTCGCCTCACGTGTCAGTACCTACATCTCCTGCTCAGAGGGAGGTGCGTGATATTGTAGCGCCGAGTACATCTGGGCGGCCATTACAAATCACATTACAGGATATGGCTACTGTTATGACTGAGGTTTTGGCTAAATTACCAGAACTAAGAGGTAAGCGTGATCACTCTGGGGTGAGAACAGAGTGCGCTGATAATATTAGGGCCATGTCAGACACTGCGTCACAGGTGGCAGAACATGAGGACGGAGAACTTCATTCTGTGGGTGACGGTTCTGATCCAAACAGACTGGATTCAGATATTTCAAATTTTAAATTTAAACTGGAAAACCTCCGTGTATTACTAGGGGAGGTGTTAGCGGCTCTGAATGATTGTAACACAGTTGCAATACCAGAGAAAATGTGTAGGTTGGATAAATATTTTGCGGTACCGACGAGTACTGAGGTTTTTCCTATACCTAAGAGACTTACTGAAATTGTTACTAAGGAGTGGGATAGACCCGGTGTGCCGTTCTCACCCCCTCCGATATTTAGAAAAATGTTTCCAATAGACGCCACCACAAGGGACTTATGGCAAACGGTCCCTAAGGTGGAGGGAGCAGTTTCTACCTTAGCTAAGCGTACCACTATCCCGGTGGAGGATAGCTGTGCTTTTTCAGATCCAATGGATAAAAAGTTAGAGGGTTACCTTAAGAAAATGTTTGTTCAACAAGGTTTTATATTGCAACCCCTTGCATGCATTGCGCCGATCACGGCTGCAGCGGCATTCTGGATTGAGTCTCTGGAAGAGAACATTGGTTCAGCTACTCTGGACGACATTACGGACAGGCTTAGAGTCCTTAAACTAGCTAATTCATTCATTTCGGAGGCCGTAGTACATCTTACTAAACTTACGGCGAAGAATTCAGGATTCGCCATTCAGGCACGCAGGGCGCTGTGGCTAAAATCCTGGTCAGCTGATGTTACTTCTAAGTCTAAATTGCTTAATATACCTTTCAAAGGGCAGACCTTATTCGGGCCCGGGTTGAAAGAGATTATCGCTGACATTACAGGAGGTAAAGGCCATGCCCTGCCTCAGGACAAAGCCAAAGCCAAGACTAGACAGTCTAATTTTCGTTCCTTTCGTAATTTCAAAGCTGGAGCAGCATCAACTTCCTCTGCACCAAAACAGGAAGGAGCTGTTGCTCGCTACAGACAAGGCTGGAAACCTAACCAGTCCTGGAACAAGGGCAAGCAGACTAGGAAACCTGCTGCTGCCCCTAAGACAGCATGAATTGAGGGCCCCCGATCCGGGATCGGATCTAGTGGGGGGCAGACTTTCTCTCTTCGCCCAGGCTTGGGCAAGAGATGTTCAGGATCCCTGGGCGCTAGAGATAATATCTCAGGGATACCTTCTGGACTTCAAATACTCTCCTCCAAGAGAGAGATTTCATCTGTCAAGATTGTCAACAATCCAGACAAAGAAAGAGGCGTTTCTACGCTGCGTACAAGAGCTCTTGTTAATGGGAGTAATCCATCCAGTTCCACGATCGGAACAGGGACAGGGGTTTTACTCAAATCTGTTTGTGGTTCCCAAAAAAGAGGGAACTTTCAGACCAATCCTGGACTTAAAGATCCTAAACAAATTCCTAAGAGTTCCATCGTTCAAGATGGAGACTATTCGGACAATTTTACCTATGATCCAAGAGGGTCAGTACATGACCACTGTAGATTTAAAAGATACTTACCTTCACATACCGATTCACAAAGATCATTATCGGTACCTAAGGTTTGCCTTCCTAGACAGGCATTACCAGTTTGTGGCTCTTCCATTCGGATTGGCTACAGCTCCAAGAATCTTCACAAAGGTTCTGGGTGCTCTTCTGGCGGTACTAAGACCGCGGGGAATCTCGGTAGCTCCATACCTAGACGACATTCTGATACAAGCTTCAAGCTTTCAAACTGCCAAGTCTCATACAGAGTTAGTGCTGGCATTTCTAAGTTCACATGGATGGAAGGTGAACGAAAAGAAAAGTTCACTCGTTCCACTCACAAGAGTTCCCTTCCTGGGGACTCTTATAGATTCTGTAGAAATGAAGATTTACCTGACAGAGGACAGGCTAAAAAGACTTCAAAGTGCTTGCCGCACCCTTCATTCCATTCAACACCCGTCAGTGGCTCAATGCATGGAGGGAATCGGCTTAATGGTAGCGGCAATGGACATAGTACCCTTTGCACGCTTACACCTCAGACCACTGCAACTGTGCATGCTAAGTCAGTGGAATGGGGATTACTCAGACTTATCCCCTTCTCTGAAT
>NC_069499.1:956262174-956309674 GCF_027579735.1 Bombina bombina
AAATGCAGACATCCCAACTCTTCCTGAAGTTCAGGGACTCTCCCTCATTGTAATAGCGGCTCCCTGACGCCCACAAATTAAATGCAATCTCCCTGAAACTACAAGTACCATGATCCAACGTTGCCCAAATCCGCAAACTGTGTTTCTTTAAGGAATTCCTTTAGTTGCTGTGACACTCTACTGTGAGTACTAAACATAATTACAAATAGACTCTCAAAATCACACATGCTCCCAGACACAAAATCCGAAAGTCGTACAGGGACAACTATACTGGGTACTTCACAAGCTGGGACGCTATGAAACCCTCCAAGCATGCATCAGTAACCAAAACCCCCCCACTGATTTTAATAAAATAAAACACAAATACTACCTTATTTACTGAACTTAAATAAACTTCGTATTCTAAAATATTTGAGCATTCAACAAGCGTACGATCACTGGAAAATAGGTTTGTTGTATGTGGTTATGCAATACTTTTTTATTGTTAGTTTAGTGGGAAGCTACTTTAATGATGAGTCTCTATCTTGCAAAAAAGGAAAAATGTCCCATAAGATTAGCTAGTTAAAAAACAAAACTTTATTCCAGATATTAAAAACGATCAGGAAAACCATAGGCAGTCCCAAACCAAGTAACCTGTCTGACTGGTTTCGGTCAGTGGACCGTAATCATAGACATACATAGCAACACCTGTATACATTATTTAAAAGGAGAACAACAACTGATTGGTGTAAAAGCAAATAGGTTAGGACTGATAATGCATTTAAAGGGAAAGTCACATAAATACACCAATATAAACATATGCACATAGGAAAGGACAGAGCTAATGGAACACAATATATAATGATTAAGCATAATAGTTATCATAGGTACAGTACTGTTGATAATTATTCACTGGTCTATCACAAATGAGTTCCTTTTAATAATAGCCAAAATTCATGATCATTTTTATCATCTCTCAGAAAGCATCTTTGCCTGGTTTTCAAAAAGTGATATAAGTTTACAGACCTAGTTTAAATGTGCCTATTTAGTGTATGAAACATAACAAAGAACTTAATAAATATATATATATAAATTATGTAATTCCTAGTCTAGACATCAAGCTTCCATATGTATCCATAAAGGAAGGGTACAAATGTAACATATACTGATGCCCAACCTCAATAGCAGTGGTCAATAATGAGTGAAAGCCTAAGTTATGAAAGATGTACAAATATAGATACACCCATAAACAAAGCATAGTAATTAAATGGATATGTAGGGGGTAGTTAATTAAAACGAAGTATAGAAAATATATTAGTAAGGATGAACAGTTAATTTGTTGTTAGACTCTTAATTATATTAAACTTATCTAATGCATTCAAAGACCTAGGCCTAGATTTGGAGTTCGGCGGTAGCCGTCAAAACCAGCGTTAGAGGCTCCTAACGCTGGTTTTAGGCTACCGCCGGTATTTGGAGTCAGTGATTAAAGGGTCTAACGCTCACTTTTCAGCCGCGACTTTTCCATACCGCAGATCCCCCTACGCCATTTGCGTATCCTATCTTTTCGATGGGATCTTTCTAACGCCGGTATTTAGAGTCGTTTCTGAAGTGAGCGTTAGAGCTCTAACGACAAAATTCCAGCCGCCTGAAAATAGCAGTAGTTAAGAGCTTTATGAACCGGCGTTAGCCAGAAAGCTCTTAACTACTGTACCCTAAAGTACACTAACACCCATAAACTACCTATGTACCCCTAAACCGAGCTCCCCCCACATCGCCGCCACTCGATTTAAATTTTTAACCCCTAATCTGCCGACCGCCACCTACGTTATACTTATGTACCCCTAATCTGCTGCCCCTAACCCCGCCGACCCCTGTATTACATTTATTAACCCCTAACCTGCCCCCCACAACGTCGCCGCCAGCTACTTAAAATAATTAACCCCTAATCTTCCGACCGCAAAGCGCCGCCACCTACGTTATCCCTATGTACCCCTAATCTGCTACCCCTAACACCGCCGACCCCTATATTATATTTATTAACCCCTAATCTGCCCCCCTCAACGTCGCCGACACCTGCCTACACTTATTAACCCCTAATCTGCCGAGCGGACCTGAGCGCTACTATAATAAAGTTATTAACCCCTAACCCGCCTCACTAACCCTATCATAAATAGTATTAACCCCTAATCTGCCCTCCCTAACATCGCCGACACCTACCTTCAATTATTAACCCCTAATCTGACGACCGGAGCTCACCGCTATTCTAATAAATTGATTAACCCCTAAAGCTAAGTCTAACCCTAACACTAACACCCCCCTAACTTAAATATAATTTTAATCTAACGAAATAAATTAACTCTTATTAAATAAATGATTCCTATTTAAAGCTAAATACTTACCTGTAAAATAAATCCTAATATAGCTACAATATAAATTATAATTATATTATAGCTATTTTAGGATTAATATTTATTTTACAGGCAACTTGGTATTTATTTTAACCAGGTACAATAGCTATTAAATAGTTATTTACTGTTTAATAGCTACCTAGTTAAAATAATTACAAATTTACCTGTAAAATAAATCCTAACCTAAGATATAATTAAACCTAACACTACCCTATCAATAAATTAATTAAATAAACTACCTACAATTACCTACAATTAACCTAACACTACACTATCAATAAATTAATTAAACACAATTGCTACAAATAAATACAATTAAATAAACTAACTAAAGTACAAAAAATAAAAAAGAACTAAGTTACAAAAAATAATAAAATATTTACAAACATAAGAAAAATATTACAACAATTTTAAACTAATTACACCTACTCTAAGCCCCCTAATAAAATAACAAAGCCCCCCAAAATAAAAAATTCCCTACCCTATTCTAAATTAAAAAAGTTACAAGCTCTTTTACCTTACCAGCCCTGAACAGGGCCCTTTGCGGGGCATGCCCCAAGGATTTCAGCTCTTTTGCCTGTAAAAAAAAACATACCATACCCCCCCCAACATTACAACCCACCACCCACATACCCCTAATCTAACCCAAACCCCCCTTAAATAAACCTAACACTAAGCCTCTGAAGATCTTCCTACCTTGTCTTCACCATACCAGGTTCACCGATCCGTCCTGGCTCCAACATCTTCATCCAACCCAAGCGGGGGTTGGCGATCCATCATCCGGTGCTGAAGAGGTCCAGAAGTGGCTCCAAAGTCTTCCTCCTATCCGGCAAGAAGAGGACATCCGGACCGGCAAACATCTTCTCCAAGCGGCATCTTCAATCTTCTTCCATCCGGTGCGGAGCGGGTCCATCTTGAAGCAGGCGACGCGGATCCATCCTCTTCTTCCGTTGTCTCCCGACGAATGACGGTTCCTTTAAGGGACGTCATCCAAGATGGCGTCCCTCGAATTCCGATTGGCTGATAGGATTCTATCAGCCAATCGGAATTAAGGTAGGAATTTTCTGATTGGCTGATGGAATCGGCCAATCAGAATCAAGTTCAATCCGATTGGCTGATCCAATCAGCCAATCAGATTGAGCTCGCATTCTATTGGCTGTTCCCATCAGCCAATCAGAAAATTCCTACCTTAATTCCGATTGGCTGATAGAATCCTATCAGCCAATCGGAATTCGAGGGACGCCATCTTGGATGACGTCCCTTAAAGGAACCGTCATTCGTCGGGAGACAACGGAAGAAGAGGATGGATCCGCGTCGCCTGCTTCAAGATGGACCCGCTCCGCACCGGATGGAAGAAGATTGAAGATGCCGCTTGGAGAAGATGTTTGCCGGTCCGGATGTCCTCTTCTTGCCGGATAGGAGGAAGACTTTGGAGCCACTTCTGGACCTCTTCAGCACCGGATGATGGATCGCCAACCCCCGCTTGGGTTGGATGAAGATGTTGGAGCCAGGACGGATCGGTGAACCTGGTATGGTGAAGACAAGGTAGGAAGATCTTCAGGGGCTTAGTGTTAGGTTTATTTAAGGGGGGTTTGGGTTAGATTAGGGGTATGTGGGTGGTGGGTTGTAATGTTGGGGGGGGTATGGTATGTTTTTTTTTTACAGGCAAAAGAGCTGAAATCCTTGGGGCATGCCCCGCAAAGGGCCCTGTTCAGGGCTGGTAAGGTAAAAGAGCTTGTAACTTTTTTAATTTAGAATAGGGTAGGGAATTTTTTATTTTGGGGGGCTTTGTTATTTTATTAGGGGGCTTAGAGTAGGTGTAATTAGTTTAAAATTGTTGTAATATTTTTCTTATGTTTGTAAATATTTTATTATTTTTTGTAACTTAGTTCTTTTTTATTTTTTGTACTTTAGCTAGTTTATTTAATTGTATTTATTTGTAGCAATTGTGTTTAATTAATTTATTGATAGGGTAGTGTTAGGTTTAATTATATCTTAGGTTAGGATTTATTTTACAGGTAAATTTGTTATTATTTTAACTAGGTAACTATTAAATAGTTCTTAACTATTTAATAGCTATTGTACCTGGTTAAAATAATTACAAAGTTGCCTGTAAAATAAATATTAATCCTAAAATAGCTATAATATAATTATAATTTATATTGTAGCTATATTAGGATTTATTTTACAGGTAAGTATTTAGCTTTAAATAGGAATAATTTATTTAATAAGAGTTAATTTATTTCGTTAGATTAAAATTATTTAATTTAGGGGGGGTGTTAGTGTTAGGGTTAGACTTAGCTTTAGGGGTTAATACATTTATTATAGTAGCGGTGAGGTCCGCTCGGCAGATTAGGGGTTAATAATTGAAGGTAGGTGTCGGCGATGTTAGGGAGGGCAGATTAGGGGTTAATACTATTTATGATAGGGTTAGTGAGGCGGATTAGGGGTTAATAACTTTATTATAGTAGCGCTCAGGTCCGCTCGGCAGATTAGGAGTTAATAAGTGTAGGCAGGTGTCGGCGACGTTGAGGGGGGCAGATTAGGGGTTAATAAATATAATATAGGGGTCGGCGATGTTAGGGCAGCAGATTAGGGGTACATAGGGATAACGTAGGTTGCGGCGGTTTACGGAGCGGCAGATTAGGGGTTAAAAAAAATATGCAGGTGTCAGCGATAGCGGGGGCGGCAGATTAGGGGTTAATAAGTGTAAGGTTAGGGGTGTTTAGACTTGGGGTACATGTTAGAGTGTTAGGTGCAGACGTAGGAAGTGTTTCCCCATAGGAAACAATGGGGCTGCGTTAGGAGCTGAACGCTGCTTTTTTGCAGGTGTTAGGTTTTTTTTCAGCTCAAACAGCCCCATTGTTTCCTATGGGAGAATCGTGCACGAGCACGTTTTTGAGGCCGGCCGCGTCCGTAAGCAACTATGGTATCGAGAGTTGCATTTGCGGTAAAAATGCTCTACGCTCCTTTTTTGGAGCCTAACGCAGCATTTGTTTAAACTCTCGATACCAGAGTTAAATTTATGGTGCGGCCAGAAAAAAGCCCGCGGAGCGTTAACAGCCCTTTTACCGCCGAACTCCAAATCTAGGCCCTAATGTTGCCAGTTATTAATGATATCATACTCCGAATTAAAGCCAATCACGGTTAGGCTATTAAGTCTAAAAATCCAATAGATCTCTTGTCTGCAGAGCAAGAAAAATCTGTCTCCTCCTCTAGGGGGTCTTTTAATTTGTTCAGTGGATCTCCATTTAAAATTAGTGACATCCTGATTATGCACTTCTAGAAAGTGCCTGTACAAAGCAGAGCATGGTCGTTCTCCTGATATATACGACAAATGCTCCCTGATCCGAGTCCCAACCTCACGTGTAGTTCTACCCACATAGCAAATAGAACAATGAGTACACTCCACCACGTAGATAACATAGGTACTTTTACAATTGACACAACCTCTTGTGTCAAAAACTTCTCCTGTGTGGAAAGAAGTAAAAGTTTTACCAACTTTAATATGATCACACGAGGTACATGTTAGTCTCCCACACCTATAAGTTCCATTGCACTGCAACCATGAAATCTGGGAATCGACTTCCTTAAAGGGACATGAAACCCAACAATTTTCTTTCATGATTCAGATAGAGAATACAATTTTAAACAACTTTCCAATTTACTTCTGTTGTTTAATTTGCTTCCTCCTCTTGTTATTTGCTGAAAGGTTTATCTAGGCAAGTTCATGAGCAGCAGAGAACCTAGGTTCTAGCTGTTGATTGGTGGCTGCATATATATTGAATGTGATTGGCTCACCCATGTGTTCAGTTAGAAACTAGTAGTGCATTGCTGCGCCTTCAACAAATGATACCAAGATAATGAAACAGATTAGATAATAGAAGTAAATTAGAAAGTTGTTTAAAATTGTATTCTCTATCTGAATCATGAAAGAAAATGTTTGGGTTTCCTGTACCTTTTAAGCATGCTTGGAGACCAGATGTTACCCGGTGTGACATTCCTTTTGGCAACGAGCATGCACCCCTTCTCCACGCTATGAAACCCTCAAAGCATACATCAGTAACCAAAAAAAACCTGATTTTAATAAAATAAAACACAAATACTACCTTATTTACTGAACTTAATTAAACTTCGTATTCTAAAATATTTGAGCATTCCACAAGCGTACGATCACTGGAAAATAGGTTTGTTGTATGTGGTTGTGCAATAAAGCTACTTTTTTATGTTTAGTGGGAAGGTACTTTAATGATAAGCCTCTATCTTATTTAGGGTTTGCATGTGTCCAGTATAAGCCATCTCCCTGAAATGAGTTTTTGCAGGTTGGGATGTCTGAAAATGTATTTGCAGCGTCTTCAGACAATATCTCTGCAGTTTTCATAAAATGGTATACGAGGCCCCCTAAAGGAAGACATTGGGATAATTAGAGTGCTGGTAATGCTATACAAAAACTTTAAGTAAGATGTTGACTTATTTAGATGTTTGCTTCTGTCTCAATGGTTCAAAGGGACACGATACCCATATGGTAAATTACTTTAAAGTGATGCAGAATATCTGTAAAAAAAATGACTAGAAAATATCACCTGATATCACTATGTAATAAGCAAGATATTTTACTGCAAAATGGTGCTCTGTAAGTATCCTTCAGCTTCTATCTTTACTGTCATTTGGATGGTGGACTAAAAAAGCCAATCCGCATCATCTGTGCTGAGCTCACACTTTGCTTAAAGGGACAGTAAAGTCAAAATCAAACGTTCATAATTCAGATAGTGCATGTCATTTTAAATATCTTTCCATTTTTTTAAAAAAATAACATTTAATATATTCTATTGATATTTGCTGCAAAGGATACCTAGATAAGCTCAAAAACAGAAATGCACTACTGAGTACTAGCTGCTGGTGGCTGAATATATATGCTTCTTGTCAGTGGCTCACCCATTATGTTTAGCTAGCTCTCAGTAGTGCATTGCTGCTACTTCAGCAAAGGGTACAAAGAGAATGAAGCAAATTTGATATTAGTCAAATGGATTTTTTTTTATTTGTTTAATGGTATGCTCTGTCTGGAATTTGAAAACATTTTTTGGGGGTTTATGTCTCTAACTGTGATCTTGTAGGATTTCACCATAATCTTGTGAAATTTCATACTAAACTTCCTTAAAATAAGGAGGGAAATAAAGTGACACTGCCTGCACATGCCAGATGCACCCTCCTTTGCAAGTCCAGGGACAAGTATCCTGATGCTCAGTCTCATTACAGTAGGATGCAGTAACTGAGGAAATGTGAGGTAAAATACCTTCCCTTTTTACATAGAAATGCTTATGTGATATTTTCCAGTCAGTTTTTTACAGATATATTTCATCATTTTGGAGTTAGCATGCAAGTAAGAACAGACATACTTACTAATTATAGAGAGAAATTGGGTGTAGTTAAGGTGACCGTATACACCATGTAATTACAAGGTATTTCTGTTGTGTTGCTATAGAATAAAACATCAGCCAAGTTTAAAAAAAATATTTTTTAAACAAATTTAATATCCTTTTTACTGCAACTGTTTTTAATAGTTTAACTCCACCTACACTTCACCTTGTTTGGAGTAGACAATCCAGGCTTGAGTCTGCAGACAATAAGGCTAGTCACAGTCATAATGAAAGTATAAAATGCAATGTGAATGTTTTGCAATTGTTATCAGTTAAAGCCAATAAGGTAAGGCTTTGTAGCAGGGTTAGCCTTAAGTCTGCAGTGTGCGTTTTTAAGTTCAGAGCTACATAAGATGTAAAGGGGGCAAAATAAATAATGAAAGTATTTTACAAAGTTGTTTCCTTATGCATAACTAAACATTTTATATTATCATCTCAATGTGTTTTCTGTCCAGTTAAATCTGCAGTGGATAAGGCCAATAGCCCTATTTATAACTTGATCATTTACAAATATACTACTAAATTATTCTGTAATAGGAAAAAATAACAGCGCTACACTAAGTCAGATGGGGCACCCATAGAACTTCCCCTTTAAGGAAATAAACAAAGATAAAATAATAGAAATAAATAAGAACAAGTGTATCTTGTGTCTGCTATTCAGAAGACACACAAGCAATTCCCTATTGCATTAACATATAAAACATAAATACATTCAATACCGTATACAACCAATGTGTGTAAGATCAATATATGTAAATAAATTGTCCCAAAATGAAATGTCCCAATAAAGTGGATGATGTTGATCACACCAAATACATGTAGACTGATTGTTACGGGGTTAGTATATTAACTTAGCTGAACCAGATGGAGTCAAAGTTCGTTCTGTAGATGTGCATACACGGCAAATCCGACGTGGTAATGACCGGTTACTCCGATTGAATGTATGCTGAAGGATTCTCACAGGAGCGGCTGATAAATCACGGGACTCCAGCTGTATGTATCCCGTTGCAGCAAGCTATATAAGAAATGACGAGAAGAAAACGGCGCATCCACGAATCACAGCAGCGTTTATTCAGGTAAATGACACACACACAAAAATTGCACACTTACAAGATAACAGCAATCATAAGCGGTAATGCCCTCTGGCTAGTTTGTCTCACGCCTGTAGTAGATTTCAGCGGGATCGCCTCAGACGCCGACTAGCAGCACTAAGAGACCCACTTCCTATCACATACGGCAGGTACCAATATAAAACTCAAGAGTAGCAGTCCTAAAAACTTTTAGGTAGGTGTGTCAGGTCTCAGTCAAGATTATTGTCAGGTCTCAGTCAAGATTCTATATTTCCCTGTAGGGAGAAATATAAGGAAAGATTGTGAATCCAACTGTAGATAAAAGTTATCTTATTATAAATATAGTATCACTTTAGAAGTACGAGGAGTGTGGGAGAATTGTTGACTTAGGAAGGAATTGAAGTTAAATGAAAATGGTTTCATTTATTAAGGCAACAATTCTACCATTACTATTAGGTTAAATCATCATAATCATAACCTATAGCCAATAGGTGGCAACAAGTTTGGCAGGTTATGTTATTAATGAAAACCTTGTGATAAATTTATAATGTATAGACAGATATATTTTGGTTAAAACAGAAAGTACGGAGATTAACAGGCAAATATAAATTAAACCAATTTGGATAACTGTACCAGAGAGAGAGAGAGTCCGGAGTCAAGGCTGCTATGATATCTATACCGGAGGTAAAGGCTTTCTTTTACTATGTTCGGAAGTCCTTGCAATAAGCTGGAGGAGTAGAGGATAGAATCTGGAACACGCTAGGGAAGCGTGTGTAGCAAGCGTGAGCTGCGGCTTCCAAATGGTAAGAGGTGAACAGCTGAGATGGCGGGTGACGTCACCGCGGAATCCGGCTCTGAAGGTAGTGCAGACAGCTGCGGTAGGCAGCGTGATTAGCGTGTGAAGCTGTTAGTAGCGAGAAAGCTGGAGACTGGTTGTTCCGAGAACAAAGTTGAAATGAGCTGGAAAACTTAGTCACTTTAGGTATTTGCAACAAAGTATAGACTTAATGTAGCAATGATCCAAAGGCTTGTAATAATGCTTCCAGGAGAGGCTAAGGTAGATGACTGATATAGTCAAAAATTACTAAGCAATGAATGAACTGAGGGTGGGGATTTTATACAAATGGCAAGTGGTGTCAGGTATCCTTAAAGGTACAGGTGTAAGTCATGACAAGGTGTTAATTACCCTACGCGTTTCCTCTGCTCACGAGCAGACTTCTTCAGGGGTATAAGAAAAATGTAAGCTAACAAACTACCTGTAGGACTGCAATTTATGCACACACCTGGCTTACTTCCCCTCCGGGATATATGTGGTAAAAAGGTAAATCCCTCCCGGAGGGGAAATAAGCCTGGTGTGTGCATAAATTGCAGTCCTACAGGTAGTTTGTTAGCTTACATTTTTCTTATACCCCTGAAGAAGTCTGCCCGTGAGCAGAGGAAACGAGTAGGGTAACTAACACCTACCTAAAAGTTTTTAGGACTGCTACTCTTGAGTTTTATATTGGTACCTGCCGTATGTGATAGGAAGTGGGTCTCTTAGTGCTGCTGGTCAGCGTCTGAGGCGATCCCGCTGAAATCTACTACAGGCGTGAGACAACTAGCCAGAGGGCATTACCGCTTATGATTGCTGTTATCTTGTAAGTGTGCAATTTTTGTGTGTGTCATTTACCTAAATAAACGCTGCTGTGATTCGTGGATGCGCTGTTTTCTTCTCGTCATTTCATAAATTATTCTGTAATGTATAAGAAAAAGCAGTTCAACATGTTCCAAAAATTTTTTTTTATGAAAAACTTTTAAACAAAATGTGGAGTTTGTGCCATTTTAACTTCAATACCTGGAATCAGGAAACGGTTTAATATAAAGTTAAAACTATGCAACTCGCTTATGTAACAAATAATTTAAAATCTCCCCTAATGCTCAAACTATTCACTTATGGGCAATTCCATGAGTAACGGAATCACCTTTTTACAGTTAAAAACTATATTCATTACACCAATTCCAACACTAATGTAATTTTTCTTTTTATCATAATCCAATAGCTCACAAAGAAGCCCATCTAAAATACTATGAAAACACTGTAAATCTAATTATGTATGTGTTTTCCTTCATAAGCTGATCCCCTTTGTAAATTGGTAACAGAACCATCAGTCCAGAGACATAGTATTACAAGTGTTCATACAAAGTCAATAAATTCAGCTTCCAGAATTACCTCCCTAGATTTGAATAATTTTATTATGATGACATTTGGGAGATTCTTGTACATAATTTTGGTAAAAGTTGACAACTTGTTTAACCCTGTACATATTTTTTAATAAAGTAACGGAATCACTCACTTATCAGTAGAGTAAAGAATGATATTGATTATAAATTGGTAAATTAGAATGTATTTACTTCTGTTTTACAGTATATATTTTAAAACAAATTTATAAACCGTACTTACTTGGAGTTGGACTTTGATTATTTGACATTTATTAAGATAAGAACTCAATACAAATTACAAACAAATTCAAAATAAGAAATTTAGTAATCAAGCAGACCTATTTATTCTCTATATGTAGATCTACTCGGCTTCTGAAATAGTACAACTAAAAGAATAAGGCTGTCAGTTATCTATATTGGGATGCTGCAACAACTTCAGCACTTGAGTTTTATCTACACAACATCTGTCCTCTCTCTTGCTGGAAAACTAAACTTCCTGCAGTATTTTGCTTCCTAAGGAATTAAACTTCAAGTTTTAATTCTTTAAAAGTAAGTACCAGAGCTACAAACATCTTTACAGACCGTTTGCCTAAATACTCAATCAAAACAAAATCACCGGGATTATGTTTAGTTTTTTCTTTCTTTACGTTGTACATCCACAGTTTCATTGTGCATGTCCATAAATGAGTGTATTTTCATATCCAGTGATGAGGCATATGACTTGTATTCTACAATACTTCTTCCTACTGGCTTAACATAATGTGTTAGTGGCAAAGAAGATACTCCTTGGCTTCTTTCATTTAACACGGCACAGTTTTTATCAATCTGCTGCTTACGGACGAACATGATTTTTACCACGTTTTTGGTGGCAACTTGATAAAACTATTTGGCGCTATTCATTACAGTTCCTCCAAGGCAAGCCCTCCATACAGTTCTTATGACTGTGGCACCAATTCCATCAACCACACAACCTGTAATCAATTTACCAAGGGACTTTGGGATCAGCTGATCAGATTTGTGTAAATGGTTTGGACTTCCTGTTCAATCAACTTCCTCATAATGGAGGCAACAAATGAAAAATGCAAAAAAAGAATGAACAGAATGCAAAAAAAGAAAAAAGGATCCTGAATCCAGAGGTAAAAACTTAAAAAAAATGATTACCAAAAAATTAAAACGAGGAAACTAACAGATAAAATTCATATAACAGGATTGAAGGCTGACGGGTCCTAGGCGTTTCGGCTAAAGAGACGTAATCAGACAGAATGTTCTGATTCTTTTACCAGCAATTATTCCGTTACCAGCAAATGGTTGACTCCATTACCACAAATTATGAGGTGAAAAAATATCTTAGAACCACCTCCTTTTGGTATTCAGCTTGCATTGAGGAACCATTAATACAAATTGCATTTCATAGTACATTTTTGAGTACAACTTTTGTATCTTTGTTTGGTAACGGAATCACCTTCATTTATACCTTTTTTTTTTTTTTTTTTTTTTTTTTTTTTTTTTTTTAATTTAGCCACAATCACCAAAGGAAATTGCTTATGTGTGAAATGTTACCTTATTATCATTATGCTAACCCTTATTTTGAAGTATCAAGTGTTAATTTTGTCAAAGATGCATAATTTAATTGCATTATATGCAAAAAAGTAAAAAGTAAAAGCCTGCTCATTTATCTTTATCTGAGTGAAACCTAATAGTTTCAAGTCCCATGATTTTGTGAACTTTACAGAAATCATAATTATTTTGCAATATTTGAAAAAAATAAACTGACAAGGCCAAAATGTGGTCTCTGTGTTCATATTTAACTTATAGGCCCCATGTCCATGTTTTCATGGGATTCCCCTTTCACAGAGAAATGTGAAAAACAGATTTCAGGTAGAAGCACGTTGAGTATTATATATTAAGTTTATTGTATCCTGTTTTATGCTTCTTTAAACTATATCCAGTTTTACCTTTTGGGAATAATTTCTTTGATTATCAGCACTTGGGCTCCCTGTGAGTGTTTTCAATTTAGTGCCTCCCCTTTTGGAAACCAATTGTAGTTCATTATTCCCAGAGATTGTATTTCAGGTTAGGATCCCACATAGTAGCTGGTGTTGTACGTTCCCTGGTCCACCCAAGAAGAAAGTTTCTTTACTAAACAACTAGTTCTCATTTTAGAGTGTATAATTATGAATACTTAAAGGGATATAAAAGTGCAAAATGAAAAAGCTCTTATATGCTACAACATTTTATTATTGCATATTATATATATATATAAAGTAGCAAGATTGTGGCAGAGAGAGGCCCAGGACCAGCGCTGGTCGTTAAGGGTTTAAGGGCAGGTATGTTTGTCTTGCACAGTCTCTACTGCGCATGACTGCATTGGACAAACATACTTTGCCTCATATATATATATATATATATATATATATATATATAATCTTTCTTTCTCTTATATATATAAATCCAAAGATAGCAGAGACGCACTGACAGGGAACGGCAATGTAAAAGTAAAATCCAATCGTTATTCTGGAAAGAAGTAAAACCAAGACATACGGTCAATAATAAGAACAGGAGCTCCACGCAGACGCTTTTCGTGCGGTTGCGCACTTGATCCCTGTATACCTGGGCTCCTGTTCAGACACCTCTATATAGCAGACTAATTACCTAGACAATATACACACCTGTTGTAAGAAAAATACTGATTACTACGTAAAGCAAGTGATGTCTTGTCAAGGAATCTGACAATTTTATATAAACAAATAATGCATTCTCTCATAATAAGCCTAGTATATGATAAAAAAGAATATAATTAAATATAAGACTAACAATTAATCTATACAGATGCTTGTAAAGCAGTATAAAGCGATATGTCGCTATACAAGCATATTAAAATATGTTAACTTTGTTATGAGTGTTTGCCTTGCTTCTTTTTAAAGACACAATGAGTCCACGGATTTCATCCTTGTGGGATTACAACCTCCTGGTCAGCAGGAGGAGGCAAAGAACACCACAGCAGAGCTGTATATATAGCTCCTCCCTTCCCTCCCACCCCAGTCATTCTCTTTGCCTGTGTTAGTGATAGAAAGAGGTAAAGTGAGGTGTTAGTTTAGATTCTTCAATCAAGAGTTTATTATTTTTAAAATGGTACCAGTGAGTGCTATTTTATTATAGGGTGTAGCTGTATTCCTTGTCAGCCTCTAGAGTAGAGCTACTGGTGGCTTTAAAACAATGGGAACTGGTGGGACATAATTTTCACTGTGCCTCCCATACTGTGTTGCTGCCCTTCCGATGATGGCCTTAGCAGATACTAACTATGGGCTCCATGTACTAAGCAGTCAGCGAGCTACCCGCAACAAATCTCGCGTCAAAACTCGCAAACTGATATGTACAAAGTCGTCAACTATGTTCAAACTCGCATCTTTAAAATTGCGAGCGTACTTATCCGCCAAACCTCGCTACCTCTCCATTTTTCACTGTAATTAGACACATTTGACCACCAACTCGCCAAAAACGAATGTACTAAAAAATCTATTTGTCCGCTCGCTACAATTTCCGCTCCCACCTCGTTATTTTTGCCTCGCCACCTTTTAGGTGGCGGGCAAGGTACAAAACAATAGGAAAGTCAATCTAGACGCCAGTCTAGACATATATAAAAGGCAGTAATATCAGCATTGTACAGCATAACTGGCGTCTAATTTGTCTCTCATTTCCATGTACATAAATTGCGCCAAATTTGTCGACTGTAATTAAAGAGTAATCTATATTTTAAATTTGTATTGTATAGTTGTCAATCTTTATAATTATTTTTATATTAATATTTATATATTATCAGATCCAGATGAAGCCATATCCAAATTGTAAATAAATATTACAAAAATAACGCTCTGTTATCACTCTTCAAAAAATTTTGAACAATAATAAAATAATTAATAATAATAAAATTCTATTCCCGCGACTACTATGATGTTCGTGACACCTTGCATGTCACGTGTTAATAATTGGCCAGACAATTCAACTGAAAGTTAAGTACATCAGCTTAGTCGCGGCGAGCGAGGCGTCAAATTTATCAATAATCCGCCACTGCTCGCGGCGGGCTAGACTTGTCTATTTATTGGGGGATTATTAGTACATAGTGACAGCGGACACCATTTCACCCGCGGCGAGTAACGGCGAGTTTATCCGCGTCTAAAATGACGGATGAATTGACGGCTTAGTACATGGAGCCCTTAGGCTCTATCTGTGTCCACAGGGCTAAAGGAGGGAGAAGACCTCTTGATCCTGTGGGAGCTCTCATGCTGTCGGACAGCATCGAGGTAAGTGCAGTATTTTTTATTTTTATGGGCCATATATTATCTCAGAAACGACTATGCACTCCCTTATCATATGTTGGGAACATGGGCTCTCTTGGGAAGGGCTTCCCCTATTGAACAGAATGTATGGCTTTCATATTGGTCATGACAACCGGCATTTATTTAAACAGATATGCTGGGACTGTAAGTGAATGGGGTACATGGACTCCTTACAGTGAGGGCTCCCCTGCTAGCCACTGTTTATAAAGTACTGTGGGCAAGACGCTGGGGCTATATTTATCCAGAGCTTTAAAATAAGAAAGGCTCCGGTATAAGCCAGTGTTTTTTCTGGGCTACGCTTGGGTTAACCGATCAGCGATTGTTTGTTTCACTAAAATATTATCCAGGAGGTTTGTTTCGTGACACCCATGAAGGGCGGGGTTAACTTTTGCACGCTTGAGACAGAGAAGCCGTGCAGTTGATTATTGCTCCGGAGTCCCGACATCCAGTGTGTCAGTGATCCTCATCGCTGTCAGGGGTTACGCTAGAACTGCATAGTTGGATAAGCAGGCGGTCTTTAGTGTTCTGAGACACAATCAGGAGTTTGCTGAGAGAGTTGGTCGGTGTACCGGGTGGCAGGTAGTCTCCTCAGCAGAGCTGTTGAGGCGAGGAAGTGTTATTTCTTTTAGTGAAAACGCAAACAGATTATCTAGTGCAGTAAAATTGTTAGACGTTTTATTTTTTAAAGGCACAGTATCCTGTTATTTTTCAAGATATATTGAAAGACAGTGTTTATATTTGGCTTGTACACTTTAAATTATATAGGCCTTTAATTTATGGCCAAAAACTTTAAGGAGCCTAGACCAATTTTTTCTTTGCTTTTTTGTTATCATGGACTTGGAAGATATCCAGAGTGTTACATGTTCCATGTGTTTGAATGCAAATGTGGAATCTCCTGTTCCTTGTTGTCCCTCATGCATTGAAAGGGCTTTACACTATAGAGAACAAATTTTCTTTGATAAAAAATTGTCCAAAGCGGATGCTTCTCAGGAGTCTACCGATGAGATACAGAGTATGCCGCAGCTTTCTCCCCAAGCGTCAAAGCCCTTAACGCTCGCTCGAGCGGTGCCATGTACTTCTCCAATTTCTGCTGCGGTCATGTTAAAGGACATAGCTGCAGTTATGTCCTCTACACTTTCTGATGCGTTATTTGCCTTTCCCATATTTCAAGGCAAGCGTTAAAGGAAGGACAACTACGTGGTCAATGCAGCTTCTTATACTATGATGGCGATCTCGGACGTACCCTCCCAGGGTTCTGAGTTGGAGGGTATGGAGGTCCTATCTGAAGGTGAAATTTCTGACTCAGGAAGTGCCTTACCCCTGACTGATTCAGAAGTGGTTTCTTTCAGGTTTAAGCTTGAACACCTCCGCCTATTACTGAGGGAGGTTTTGGTGACTTTAGATGACTGTGATTCAATAGTGGTTCCTCCAGAGAAATTGAGTAAGTTGGACAGATACTTAGAAGTTCCTTCTTACTCTGATGTTTTTCCAGTTCCCAAGAGAACTTCAGAGATTATTGCTAAGGAATGGGAGAGACCAGGTATTCCCTTCTCTCCTTCTCCTGTTATTAAGAAAATGTACACTAAAGCTGACGCTGTTAGGGACTCTTGGTAGACTGTTCCTAAGGTAGAGGGAGCTATTTCTACCTTAGCCAAACGGACTACTATTTCTATTGAGGATAGTTGTGCTTTTAAAGACCCTATGGATAAGAAGTTGGAGGGTCTACTTAAGAGGATCTATGTTCACCAGGGTTTGCTATTGCAACCGGTGGCTTGCATTGTTACAGTAACCAGTGCGGCTGCTTATTGGTTTGATGCTCTGGAAGAGTCTCTTAAGACTGAGACTTCTTTGGAAGAGATACAGGATCAGATTAAAGCTCTTAAATTAGCGAATTCATTTATTACGGATGCTTCTCTGCAGATTACTAAATTGGCAGCTAAGAGTTCGGGTTTTTCCATCTTAGCCCACAGAGCTATGGTTGAAGCCTTGGTCTGCGGATGTGTCATCCAAGTCTAAACTTCTGGCAATTCCTTACAAGGGGAAGACCCTGTTTGGACCTGACTTGAAGGAAATTATTTCCAACATCACGGGAGGCAAGGTTCATCTCCTCCCTCAGGATAAAAAATCCAAACAGAGAGGCCAAGAGTAATTTTCGTTCCTTTCGAAATTTCAAGGGAACCCCCCTTCCTCTTCCTCTAAATAGGAAGGGAACTATTCGCAACCCAAGTCTACCTGGAGACCCAACCAGTCTTGGAACAAGGATAAACAATCCAAGAAGCCTGCTGCTGCTTCCAAGTCAGCATGAAGGGTTTGCCCCCGATCCAGGAACGGATCTAGTAGGGGGCAGACTTTTCTTCTTCATCCAGGCTTGGATACAAGATGTTCAGGACCCCTGGGCAATAGAAATAGTGTCTCAGGGATACAAATTGGAGTTCAGAAATTCTTCCCCCAGAGGAAGATTTCTTCTTTCACGATTATCTGCACACCAGATAAAAAGAGAGGCGTTCTTACATTGTGTAGGAGACATCTCTGCTATGGAGTAATATCTCCCGTTCCAATTCAGGAACCAGAGACACGGGTTTTATTCAAACCTGTTTGTAGTCCCCAAAAAAGAGGGAACTTTCAGACCTAGTTTAGACCTCAAGAGTCTAAACAAGTTTCTCAGAGTTCCATCTTTCAAGATGGAAACTATTCGTACCATTCTTCCATTGATCCAGGAGGGTCAATTTATGACGACAGTGGACCTAAAGGATGCATATCTTCATGTTCCTATCCACAGAGATCATCACAAGTTCCTAAGGTTTACCTTTTGGACAAACATTTTCAGTTAGTGGCTCTCCCTTTCGGTCTGGCCACGGCACCCAGAATTTTCACAAAGGTTCTGGGATCTCTTCTGGCGGTTGTAAGACCACGGGGCATTGTGGTGGTGCCTTATCTGGACGATATTCTAATCCAGGCGTCATCTTATCAACTATCAAGGTCCCATACCGAAATTGTGCTATCCTTCCTGAGAACTCACGGGTGGAAGGTAAATCTGGGAAAGAGTTAGTTAATTCCGCAGACAAGGGTACCCTTCCTGGGAACTCTAATCGACTCTATATCCATGAGAATTTTTCTGACGGAGGTCAGAAAGTTAAAAATTCTAAATACATGTCAAGCCCTTCAGTCCAATCCTTGGCCATCATTGGCTCAGTGCATGGAGGTAATCGGATTGATGGTGGCGGCAATGGACATCGTTCCATTTGCTCGTTTTTATCTCGGGCCTCTGCAGCTAAGCATGCTCAGGCAGTGGAATGGAAATTATACAGATTTGTCTCCTTGAATAACCCTAGATCAGGAGACGAGGGACTCTCTTCTATGGTGGTTGTCTGTGGATCATCTATCCCAGGGGACATGCTTTCGCAGACCTTCGTGGGTGATTGTGACAACTGATGCCAGCCTTTTAGGATGGGGAGCCGTCTGGGGCCCTTTAAAGGCTCAGGGAGTATGGACTCAGGCAGAGTCTCTTCTTCCCATCAACATTCTAGAGCTGAGGGCGATCTTCAATGCGCTTCGGGTCTGGCCTCAGTTGGCTTCGGCAAAATTCATCAGATTCCATTCGGACAACATGACGGTGGCTTACATCAATCATAAGGGAGGAACAAGGAGTTCCTTAGCGATGACCGAGGTAGGCAAGATAATCCAGTGGGCAGAGACCCATTCTTGCCATCTGTCAGCGATCTACATCCCAGGGGTGGACAACTGAGAGGCAGATTTTCTGAGCAGGCAGACTTTTCATCCGGGAGAGAGGGAACTTCATCCGGAAATATTCTCCAACCTGATTCTCAGATGGGGGCGGCCGGTGTTAGATCACATGGCATCTCGTCAGAATGCCAAACTTCTGAGATACGGGTCCAGGGACCCCCAGGCCGAACTGATAGATGCCTTGACAGTTCCTTGGTCCTTCAGCCTAGCATATCTATCCCCCCCCCATTTGTGCTCCTTCCCCGGGTTATTGCTCTAATCAAACAGGAGAGGGCATCAGTGATCCTCATTGCTCTGGCGTGGCCTCGCAGGATTTGGTATGCTAATCTGGTGGACATGTCATCTTTGCCGCCTTGGAAGCTTCCATTGAGGGAGGACCTTCTCATTCAGGGTCCCTTCCGTCACCCGAATCTAGTTTCTCTGCAGCTGACTGCTTGGAGATTGAACTCTTAAACTTAGCCAAGCATGGTTTTCCTGATTCGGTCATAGATACCTTTTAATTCAGGCACGTAACCAGTAACTAGGAAAATTTATCATAAAATTTGGCGCATATATCTTTACTGGTGTGAATCCAAGGGCTACTCCTGGAGTAGAGTTAAGATTCCCTGGATTTTGTGTTTTCTCCAAGAGGGTTTGGAGAAGGGGTTATCAGCGAGTTCCTTAAAGGGGCAAATCTCCGCCTTATCTATTTTGTTGCACAAGCGTCTGGCGGATGTACCAGATATTCAATCCTTTTGTCAGGCTTTGATTAGAATCAGGCCTGTGTTTAAACCTATTGCTCCTCCTTGGAGTTTAAATTTAGTTATTAAGGTTCTTCAAGGGGTTCCGTTTGAACCTATGCATTCCATAGATATTAAGCTATTATCTTGGAAGTTTTATTTCTTGTTGCCATTTCTTCTGCTCGGCGAGTGTCTGAGCTTTCGGCTTTACAATATAATTCTCCTTACCTTATTTTTCATTCGGATAAGGTGGTGTTACGGACTAAACTTGGTTTTCTTCCTAAGGTTGTTTCAGACAAGAACATTAATCAGGAAATTGTTGTTCCTTCCTTGTGTCCTAATCCTTCTTCTCGGAAGGAATGTCTGCTACACAATTTGGACGTAGTCCATGCTTTAAAATTTTACTTACAAGTGACTAACGACTTTCGTCAATCGTCTTCTTTATTTGTCGTTTTTTTCGGGAAAACGTGTCAGAAAGCTACGGCTACCTCTCTTTCTTTTTGGCTGAGGAGTATCATCCGTTTTGCATATGAGACTGCTGGACAGCAGCCTCCTGAAAGAATTAAGGCTTATTCCACTAGGGCTGTTGCTTCCTCATGGGCATTCAAAAATTATGCTTCTGTTGAACAGATTTGCAAGGCTGCAACTTGGTCCTCTCTTTACACTTTTTCTAAATTTTACAAATTTGATACCTTTTGCCTCGGCTGAGGCTGTTTTTGCTAGAAAGGTTCTTCAAGCAGTGGCGCCTTCCATTTAGGTTCCCTGTCTTGTCCCTCCCTTATCATCCGTGTACTTTCGCTTTGGTATTGTATCCCACAAGTAAGGTTGAAATTCGTGGACTCAAGTCATCGTGTCTTTAAAAAGAAAATTTTATGCTTACCTGATAAATTTGTTTCTTTTTAGACACGATGAGTCCACGGACCGCCCTGTTATATTAGACAGGTTATTATTTTGGTTCAACTTCAGACACCTCTGCACCTTGGCTTTTCCTTTCTCTTCCTAACTTTGGTCAAATGACTGGATTGGGAGGGAAGGGAGGAGCTATATATACAGCTCTGCTGTGGTGCTCTTTGCCTCCTCCTGCTGACCAGGAGGCGTAACCCCACAAGTAAGGATGAAATCCGTGGACTCATCGTTTCTAAAAAGAAACAAATGTATCAGGTAAGCATAAATTTTCTTTTTTCCTTTTTCGTCCTGCTGCCTACATGGCTGGTGTTTTGCTTTCTGAGGTGGTATTTGGAGAACTATGAACGGAGGATATTCAGGACTGTGTTTGTTATACTTGACGGCTAATCACTAAATTTATGGTGCAGCAGTTGAGATTGTTTGCATTAATGCTAAGAACACTGCTATGGCTATTTTAGTTAGATGTTCAAACCATTAATAGGGGACTTCCTTATTATTATTTTTTACTTGTTCTTTACTGGTTAACAATAATTTAAACAAAATCAACTCTTATTTGACTACTTATACTACTGCATTCCTGGAGGAAAGCCAGGCCTATCAGTTTAACTTGTAGGTCAGAGCTTTCCAAACTTTTTCATTTTTGTGACACACTTTTTAGACCTACATCATTTCGTGACACAGTAATTCAGTTGTACTAGCAAACAGGAGGTTAAACAAACTTGTTTTAAGAGATACAGACACATACATACATTATATAATAACTAAATATATTTACAAGTAACAATATGTATGTGCAAGAATTTTAAAAATGTTTAATAATACCAAGCTGCTGTCCTCAGAGCTCTGCGAGTCCAACTGACTAGTGCCTGTGCTGCAAACACACTGCTATCCCACTCACTTACTACACATGCAGTCATGAGCCGATTGAGAAGACCATACTTGCAGTCAGGAGCCAATGTGCCGCCAATGGGAATAGTTTCAGTTCCCACTGAGCTGCGCCAATAGGTTTAGATGATCTTTGAGCCACTAGGTATCAATCATGTGATATGCGTAGCAGGAAGGCGGAAAGTCGGACACACAGTTTGGAAATCACTGTTGTAGGTTAACATTTCAAATACTAGAACCTAGCTTAAATGTAATCTGTTACATTATTTTTAGCCTGACTAGTCCCATAGGGCTGTTATACCTTACCTTAATTTTCACTATACTTTGATAGAATTGTTCACAAACTAATAAGGGATCAGTAGCAGCACTTAATTTGTATACAACGCTAAACTGCCTGCATATTTTAATCCCTAAACATTGTTTACCCTCCTATCCTTACACGGAACTATTCTATTTTGTAACTGATTAATTCAACATTGGCTAATCTATATTTCCGGATACTACACTCTAAATATTTGATAATATATTAGCTGGTTCTATTTGCTTACCACAGCTCAATTCCCCACTTAGTTAAAACTAATCATAACTGGAGTAGTTGAATTTTACTCTGTTGATTTGCACAACCAGCACTGCAGTGTTTTTAACTCGTTGCAGGGCAGCAATTCTCTTTGCTGTCTGTTTTACAAAGAGTAACAATAAAAGTTATATTTTATGTATCCAAGTGTATTATTTTTTTTAAACTTTGTTTGGCTTTGTGCCTATAGGCATTTCTTTCACCTACTTGTGTGGGTTATTTTATTAAAGTATTGTTACAATGCCTGTGCACAACTACCTGTACTGACCCAATAATTATTAGTATTAGGTATTCAGATACCAAGGTCTACAGTTAGAAAATATATACCTATAACTTTCTCCAATCCTTTCTAGCACATTAATTGGGACACTCACCTCCAAAAAAATAATAATCTAAAAACACTTAAAGTGAAGGTAAATTTTGATGAATGAAAGCCCGTTTTTTAAAAATATTATTAAAAACAGGGGCACTTTCATTCATCAAAGTTTAGAAGGCAGCCGTTTTGATTAAAAACATACCTTTGTTTTTTTCACAATGAGAGCAGCTTCCCCCACCTAGAGATCCTCTCTTCACACGTCATCAATGACTAATCCAGCTTCCTCCAATCACGGCATGGCCTCAGGCAATGACTACCCTGGGGGGAAATCTGTGATTGGAGGAAGCCGGATTAGTCATTGATGACGTGTGAAGAGAAGATCTCCGGGTGGGGGAAGCTGCTCTGGCTGTGCAAAGAAGAGAGGCACGTTTTTAATCAAAAGCTGCTTTGTTAACTTTGATGAAAGTGCCCCTGTTTTTAATAGTATTTTTTTAAAAAATGGGCTTTCATTCATCAAAGTTTACCTTCACTTTAAAACATACAACAAAAATACTATGACTGATTCACATAGAGGGGACACAGCTACTTCATCAGGGTGTCCTCTCCTATAGTGCAGGTGTACACAATCCCTGTCTAAAAGAAACAAAGCATAGAAGGTGCTTCATAGTGTAGTATGATCATCCAAAATCAAAAATATAAATAGAATAAGTGCAACTTACATGTCTACTAGCATTTACAATCAGTGCTGTATAAGGAAACTGGGTCCTCAGAGCTGCCCAATAAGCTCTCCTAGAGAGAGAAAGAGACCTTATTCGATAAACAGTGGTAATCTCCATAAAAATGAAACGCATAACACAGATACCTCTATAGAAAATTGCTAATAAAAACTCTGGCATTGATAAGTACTATAATACATAATCTTGATACAAAGTAAACCCCTCCCTCATGGCAGACAAGTATACATCACCACCAATCGGAAATCCACCAACCTGACTAATTCATATAACTTATGCACACAGCAATCTAGCATCAAAAAAACATCCAATCTGCGCAATCCAAGTCCATGAAATCCCCCATACAATCATCAAATCTATAGGGAAAAACAGCCAATAGGATTTTAGTAGCTCTCACCCTTTTGGCTGATTTGAATTTGAAGAATCAAATCGGCCAATAGGAATTCAAGGGACGCCATCTTTAATCATGTACCTTGAATTCACTATTCAGTGTATGGCGGCGATCGGAAGAAGAGGATCCTCCATGATTCATGGCTTTGCGGTCGCCGGTCTTCAGTTCCGCTGTCCTGGATGAAGAGAGAAGAGGTCCCCGCTTGGAAGATGGAAGAAGATGTCGGCCGCTTGGAAGAAGACTTCACCACATGGAAGAGGACCTTCTCTGCCGGACTTCAGGACCCGTGAATATCTATTTGGGGCTTTAGTGTTGTTTTTTTTTTTTTTTTTTTTAAGATTAGGGTTGTGCAGCAAAAAAGCAATGCCCATACAAATGCCCTTTTCAGGGCGATGGATCGTTTAGGATTTTTAGTGTTAGGTTTTTTATTTTGGGGGTGTGGTGAGTTTTACTGTTGGGTGGGGGGACTTAGAATTTTTTGTAACTGCAAAAGAGCTGTTTAATTTAGGGCAATGCCCTACAAAAAACCCTTTTAAGGGCTATTGATAGTTTAGCATTAGATTAGGGGGTGTTTTTATTTGGGGGGGGGGATTTTCATAGGGATTAGGTTTAATTTTTTTTATTTTTGATAAAGTTTTTTCTGAAGTTCAATTTTTTATTTTTTTTTATTTTTTTTTTTATTAACACATAGACTGCCCTCTGGGCAGACTTACCAACTAGTAATAATAATAATGCAACACTCAACCATACATGAACCAGGAATCAAAATACTCACACTGGCTCAGTGTGTACCACAAAAGAGTACATCATGTATATGTGCTTTTAGATGTTCTAGTTAGCTGTGCCTTATTGTAAAAGCTGCTGGACTAGTTTTATGGAAGTTAAAGGGATACTGAACCAAAATGTTTTCTTTCATGATTCAGATAGAGCGTGCAATTTTAAGCAACTTTCTAATTTACTCCTATTATCAAATTTTCGTTGTTCTCTTGGTATCTTTATTTGAAAAAGCAGGAATGTAATCTTACAAGCCGGCCCATCTTTGGTTTAGCACCTGGGTATCACTTGTTGATTGGTGGCTTAGCATGTAAGCCTAAGAGCCTAACTGTTTGCGGATCACTTTTATAAGAGCTGACTACAACAGTGCAACTCTCGGCAGGGCCCTCTACCCATTTGATCCCTATAAATGTAACCTATATATCTATTGGGTACTTATAGAGCGCAAAGTAATCACCCGTGCTTTAGTTAGCATGAATACAAAATTTCAATCAAAATGCAGCTTTAACGAGGAGAACATTAATATACAACCTAGATTTTTACAAATATGCATGTAAAGAGAGGTAGGAATCTTAGTATTGCTAAGACATAATATGTAAAGAGGTATAAGATCATAGGTGAAAGGAGGGGAGATAAGGAATAGACAAGAAGAGATAAAGAAAGAAGGAGAAAAACAAAACAAAAAAAAAAGGGAAGAGGGGGGGAATGGGAGGATAGGGGCTGATGAGGCACAGTACATGTAGTATAACTTGCATAGCATAAAATGCTGAACAGCTTCTTAATGTCATTTGAGGTCCTATGTTTATAGCACTGCGGAATCTGTTGGCTCTCTACAAATAAATGATGATGATAATAATATAAGTAGATTAACGTATATAATTTAGATTGATTCTGGAATTTTATGCGAAACTGGAGTTATATTCATTGGAAACAATCTTTCTGATTTTAATGCATAAGTAAAATTTACATTTAAAATCTGTTGCTGCTTAGTTTTCTACAACTGACTTGATATTGTGTGTTATCCTTTTTATACTTCTCAAACTTAAAAGCATTTTTTTCATTTTGAATTAAAACATTCAAAATAATGCATAAAAAATGCGAGAGAGAGAGAGAGAAAACAGTTATAGTAATACACTTTTTACCTTGCATCTCGGCCTCTGCAAACTGCCCCCTTATTTCAGTTCTTTTGACAGACTTGAATTTTAGCCGATCAGTGCGGGCTCCTAGGAACTCCATGTGCATGAGCAGTGTAATCTATATGAAAAACATGAACTAACACCCTCTAGTGGTGAAAAACTGTCAAAATGCCCCGACATAAGAGGGCGGCGTTCAAGGGCTTAGAAATTAGCATATAAACCTCCTAGGTTTAGCTTTCAACTAAGAAAACCAAGAGAACAAAGCAAAATTGGTGATAGAAGTAAATTGGAATTTTTTTAAAATTACATGCCCTATATGAATCACGGAAGTTTGTTTTGGACTAGACTGTCCCTTTTAAATTTTAGGAGCCAGACCATTTTAGGTTTAGCATCCTGGATAGCACTTGCTTATTGGTGGCTAGATTTAGCAAACCAATAAGCAAGCATAACCCAGGTTCTCAACCAAAAATGGGTCAGCTCTTAAGCTTTACATTCCTGTTTTTTTAAATAAAGATAGCAAGAGAACGAAGCAAAATTGATAATAGGAGTAAAATAGAAAGTTGGTTAAAATTGCATGCTCTATTTGAATTATTAAAGAATTAAAAAATTTGGATTTAGTGTCCCTTTAATTTATCGGGTAAGCATAAGTTATAGCAAAGGGCTCTCACACGCTTCTGTTTATGCAGTGTGTCTGTCTACTGAAAATGCCTACTGTCTAGTACTAATCCCACTTGTATACGTCTATATTCTAACCACTTTGGTGCAGGGTTCTTCATTATACTATTAGATTTTTAGATTTTTGAGACAGGCAGCAAACTAGCATTGTATCATTCGATTGTAAGCTCCTTGGGTCACAGACTCCTATGGTACCAGCAGGGTTTGTTATTTCCATAAGGCAGACTAGGTAGTCACTTTAGGGCATTCTGTATAAGTGTGTAATGTTGTGCTGCATTAGGGCATACAAAATAGAAATAGCTAGATGGGCAAACGGGTGTCTTTGTTCTTAGACAAAAAAAAGTGCTTTTTTAATTATTTTTTGTTTTAATTTAAATTAATGTTCCTGTTTAATGGAGGCCAAAATAGTATGGTATAACCAAAAATGCTATGGGTCTGTTAATGTACACGCTGTATATGTGTATACTATTAACAGTCAAGGCGTTTCTGTTGTAATGGCAATCTATATTTGCTATAAATATAAATAGATAGCTATTTTGTCACATATCTAAAACATTTTATGAAGAATCAGTAAGTGTAAGGTGTGTTTGATTTGTCAAGAGGTGGCAAAATCTTAACCCAAATAGACAGAAATTCTGGAACTGGCACTGGCTACAGTTAGAATATATTCTGCGTAGTGTTTCCAATTTCTTATGGTTGCAATTGTGTAATATAATATTCATGCATTTTATTGCATAAAAGTAATTTGTACACTATACACTTTAAAGTATGTACTAGGTCTAGGACAGTGATGGCTAATATTGGCACCCCTGATGTTTCGGAACTACATTTCCCATGATGCTCAACTAGACTGCCTAAGCATTAAGGGAAATGTAGTTTGAAAACATCTGCTCTCTAATTTATTAGGTGAGGTATATATGCAAGGCTGCATTTTGTCAGCAGATGGCACTGCTATACCCAGTGTCATTCAAAATCCAGACTAAATAAGATAAGAAATGTGTTTGAATGTGTATGTATATCTGTATGTGTCTGCATTTGTGCTTGCATGTGCGCGTGTTTGAATGACCACCAAAATAAAGTATTTCTACATATTCTTTGAAATAATTGTGATGTATTTCATTCTATATATTTAAAGAGAAATTAATCATGATTCAGATAGAGCATACATTTTTTTTAAACAACTTCCAAATTTACTTATTTTATCAAATTTGCTTCATTCACTTTGTATCCTTTGTTAAAGGAGCAGCAATGCACTGCTTTGAGCTAGCTGATTACATCTGGTGAGCCAATAACAAGAGGCATATATGTGTAGCGACCAATCTCCAGCTAGCACCCATTGGTGCTTTTCTGCTTCAGAGCCTACAAATTACATACCGTATCTGAATCATGAAAGTTTACTTTTGACTAGTCTGTGCCTTTAAGTTTACATGTTCTATCTGAGACATGAGAGAAAAAAAATGGGTTTCATGGCCCTTCGAGGGACATTCTAATGCATTAATTGCACAAATGCTTGTTACTAACAACAAGTCTCCAATGCTGGTATTAATCATTTTTTGTTGACCAAAGGTATAACACCAAATGTCAGTTTACAAAGTTGTCAGTTATTCTTTGGTTTTGCTAACAAAATTATTGGCAGCTGAAGTTTGTTGTCTCTCATTGAAGTGGGAGCTGAAAAAGCAATAATTTACACTCCGTTTACATTTAGGCTATTAACTTTATCTAATATTATATATATATATATATATATATATATATATATATATATATATATATATATATATATATATATATATATATATATATATATATATATATATATACATATACATATACATACACACATACATACACACACACACACACATGTGCACTGACAGGAACGAACAACCGGCTCAATACCATTGATAGCCTGTTCTATGTCGATTTACCACCTGGGTGCAGCTTCCTTTAGCCCAGTAATGCTTTTCACAGAGTAGAACTTTCCTGTAGTATATCAGTCTGATCCCGCCTAATACGGTCAGTCAAGCGCCGAAATACCAGGCAATTCCTCTCTGAACAAGGAACACAGCAACCCCAGACGATCGTTTCGGCCTTCATTGGGCCTCGTCAGTGAGGTGTAGCCATATTCTTCTAAGCACACTGAGCAAGGAGTCTACGTCTGGTTGCCCCTTTTTCCCATAGGGAGACTAAATACATATAGAGAGAAGTGCACTCACAGGTACGAACAACTGGCTCAATACCATTGTTAGCCTGTTCTATGGTGATTTGCAACCTGGATGCATATATAAATACATTGATTCAAACCAAAAACAGAAATGTATTTATTAAACATGAGTCTGACATAATTAAAATAGGTTCATAAATATTTTATTTATAAATATTTTTGTGTGTCTGAGTCAATGACAAGTAAATGTTGCAAGCACGCATATAATGGAGTATCTGTATTAGTCCAGTAGTAAAATATAAAGAGTATTGCTGTATGCAGTAATACCTTTTTTTATTGGACTAATGTTAAAGACAAGCTTTTGAGAGTTTCCTCTTCCTCAGGTTTGTTCAGCATTGCTTCAGGCTTGAGGAAGAGAGGAAGGTCTTGAAAGTTTGTCTTTTACACCAAAGTAAACAAATATTATGGAGCTACAGTAGTAGTGCTCAAAAAAGTATTTTCACTATTATTGTTGCATGGGGTATATAAAAAATAAATTATAAAGAAACAAAAAGGGAACACAGTATTCCAATCAAGCACTCCACGCATAAGACAAAAATAAGCCACTGAGAAGAACTGCTACTTGATATAGCAACCTTATTTAGTACCCAAGTAGCCTCTTCATATTGTAACAATGTATTACAATAAAATCCAAAACGTCTGGCAACATAGTAAAAAAAGAGGGAGCAAAGGAAATGTGTGTGTAAAGTCCAGCGGTAGATTTAACCCCTTAACAAAGATAATAAACAGAAACAAAATACCTTGTGATACAGACCTTCTTTTTGTTGAGGTTAAAGTGATGGTAAACTTTCCCCTTTGAAAAAAATTAGGGGTGGGGGGAGGGCAAAGTATACTGTAGGTAGGAAGCCAACGTATTGAAGCCAATAGCTAGAAGTATATAATATATTTATGAAAACTAGGACTCCCTACCACAGGGGTCCTCTGGGACAAGCTTGGTCTTTCCCCTCTTTTAATTGCTCCCCTATGTTGTCTTAAAATCATTACTTATACTCTCATGTCCAGAGGTATACTTATAACAGCAAAATTCATTATAATCAGCCCTCGGATTGTAAGGGCTTAGTCTTTATTTTATATACTGCTGGCTAGATTATTATTAATACCAACCTTTATTTCCAAGGAACGTCAATAGTACAACCTAGGTTGATGTGTTTTTAAATTGGCTTAATCTATTGTATGTGTGGTTTAATTCCTTATATTTTTGTTAATAAACTTTAGAGTATGAATGATTTCATTTTTTATTTTATTTACTGTGTTGATTACTCTCTGGGCTTAGTCAAAATTTGATACACAGATTTGAGCTACCTATCCAAAATTGTGTACTCTGTTAGTTGTGTTCTAAACTTTCCCCTTTGTAAACACAGATCTAGAATCTTAGCGATATTTTAGATGGAGTATAATTCACCACTTAAAATGAAGCTACAAAAAAGAAAAATTGTGAGTGCCTTATGGCTAGAGTGTGGATTGGAGAACAATTCAAACTGTTGGTTCACGAAAAAAATTACTTTTGAAGTGGGTGGGCCAAATCGCGGTGCATTTAAATTTCAGTGCTATATTTAAAAATAAGTTATAGCCAGTGGCATATTTAAAGGGACAGTCTACACCAGAATTTGTATTGTTTTAAAAGATAGATAATCCCTTTATTACCCATTCCCCAGTTTTGCATAACCAACACAGTTATAATAATATACTTTTAACCTCTGTGATTATCTTGTATCTAAGCCTCAGCAAACTGCCCCTTTTTTCAGTTCTTTTGACAGACTTGCAGTCTAGCCAATCAGTGCCTGCTCCCAGATAACTTCTCGTGCATGAGCACAGGGTTATCTATTTGAAATACGTGAACTAACACCCTCTAGTGATGAAAAACTGTTAAAATGCAATCTGAAAGAGGTGGGCTTCAAGGTCTAAGAAATTAGCATATGAACCTCCTAGGTTAAGCTTTCAACTAAGAATACCAAGAGAACAAAGCAAAATTGGTGATAAAAGTAAATTGGAAAATTGTTTAAAATTACATGCGCTATCTGAATCATGAAAGTTTATTTTGGCCTAGACTGTCCCTTTAAGTTTTTTTGTTTTTTTTTGTCCTTCCCTAGGCGTTCAAAATTCTGCTGCCCCCTCTAACCCCCCCCCCCCCCCCCCCCCCCCCCCGAGATTTTAGGCCTTTTTTGGCCATAACAATTTTTGTTCAGGTCCGTCATGATCAAACCCTTAACTAAAGCTGCAGTCTGAACACTCGCTAGGGGTGTATTTGACCTCTGCAGGCAAGGTAATTGCCTAGGGCAGCAGTTTGAGGGGGGCAGCACTTCTTGCAGGCACTCGTATGAGGAATTGTCCTTTTATTGGTGTACAGGGGTCATCTCTAAACCCTACATATACCGCTATACTGTGCTCTAATAGGGAGTCTGACTACACTACCTCTGCTGTCTGCTCATTTCCTGAAGGTAGCGGGCACCAGTGGAGCACTTGGATTTGTAATGGTCAGAGAGTCCTGGCCTCATCCACAATTACTGCCTGACAGTGCTGTTGCCACGGCCTTGCCTAAGTTGCCTGCTATACGCTACATTTGGGGGGAAAAAAAAAGTGCATTTATGTCCCACATCAGAAGAATATAAATCTATCACTGCTTGGCATTAGATCCCAAAGTCACCCATGAGGGCCCCTTTGCCACTACATTCCGCTGCCAGCTGCATCTATAATTTAATCCAGGTTGGTTAGATCCATTCAAGGCTACAAGCGTGAATCCTCTAAACTCATGTGACTTGCAGCTTTCTCCATCCCAGAACTATCTATATGGAGAAATGCAGGCCAGAGAAGTCATTCTGCTGCCAATGCATGGTACTTTGAGTCCTTGCAAGCTTAGTCTGGTTAGGCGCTCAAGGTAAGGTCTTGATCCTGGTTCTGAGTGGGCTATGGAGAGGACCATAGTACCTGAGTGACCACCATGGCAGGTAAAGAGCAGCATCAGAGTCAGTTTAATGGTCCCCGTCCTCCCACTAGACCTTCTCAAACTCGTATGTACAGGGAGTGCAGAATTATTAGGCAAGTTGTATTTTTGAGGATTAATTTTATTATTGAACAACAACCATGTTCTCAATGAACCCAAAAAACTCATTAATATCAAAGCTGAATAGTTTTGGAAGTAGTTTTTAGTTTGTTTTTAGTTATAGCTATTTTAGGGGGATATCTGTGTGTGCAGGTGACTATTACTGTGCATTATTATTAGGCAACTTAACAAAAAACAAATATATACCCATTTCAATTATTTATTTTTACCAGTGAAACCAATATAACATCTCAACATTCACAAATATACATTTCTGACATTCAAAAACAAAACAAAAACAAATCAGTGACCAATATAGCCATCTTTCTTTGCAAGGACACTCAAAAGCCTGCCATCCATGGATTCTGTCAGTGTTTTGATCTGTTCACCATCAACATTGCGTGCAGCAGCAACCACAGCCTTTTAAGGGCAGAAAGTTACCACCCACCATCACTCTTTAAAGGAATTGTGAAGTCCCAGTTCATTAGAACATTTAGGAACAACACTGATAGGGACACAGGGGTCTCCTAGTTGAACGTTATGAGAAACAAGTTCCTGGAGAGAGGCTACAAGCAAGATCTAGTTAACAACATCTTAGAGGATGTTAAGGGCCAAGAACTTAAGAGGGACACAGTGACACAAGAAAATGCACTTATACCTCTGATTATGAGCACCACATTTGCTCCGGACAATAGGCAAACGGACGGCATACTGAATAAGCATTGGCCTCTATTGTCATCGGACAACAAATTGCCTTGTATCAGAAATACCAAACCGATGGTAGGATACAAAAGGGTTACCAATCTAAAAGATCTCTTGGTCAATACTGACCCTACGCATTACTTGTAACTCAATGATAGCAACAACAACATTTCACCATCCACATAAGAATAAGATTTACAACATCCGCCATTCTATTTCTTGTAACACAACGTTTGTGGTGTATCTACTCATTTGCCCATGTTCCTCTTTCTATGTGGGTAAAACACAAGGAACTTATAAGGGAAAGAATGGCTAATCATCGTCTGGCCATCAGACAAGCTCTGGAAACAGGACATTCTGACCAACCTGTGGCATGCCATTGCCTAAAGAAATTACATCTGGTGGCTTCCATATGGATTATCCTAATTGACCATGTCCCAAAACCGGACAGAGGAAGAGACCGCAATAAGATGCTCCTAAAATGGGAGGCAGAATGGATCTTTCGCCTAGGAACTATATATCCTGGAGGACTTAATTCAGTTCCAGATTTTAAGGCAATGATCTAGGGGATGGCACTAGAAACATACCAGGGGTGCTGAATCTCAGTGGGGGTGGTCACAAACAGCTTGGTGTTTACGGCACACCATTAGGTTTGCGGTTCCTCCATATACTGGATTGTGTGGGCTAGTATGAATAGGGTCTCACTGGTGTGGACCTGGTTCATTTCTCTTCCCCCCACCCCTGCAAGGGTATGAGTCACTCGATTAGACAGTGCCCCCTAGTAGCCGGTTGCTGGCGTAAGAATGGATAGTATGACACTGTTAAGAAAAGGTCTCAACCCATGTACATCTGATTATAATTTTAATAATAGAGATGGATAGCAAATTTTGTATGATTTACAGTTCATATGCTCGTATTTATTTTAAAGTTTACTTTTTTAAGTTCCTTACATTTGTAGAAGCCTAGCCATAAGAGTTATGGCAATGATGGTTAATTTAGAAAATTTGTAAATTTAAGGCAATTGGTATTGGATTTAGTGTGGTATGACAATCCTTAGACCCCTATCACATATGAAATATGTTAATAAGTTCCAATACCCACTCCTATAACCAGATGGTATATTTTTTAGCGATAGTCAATTATATTTTTGACTGTATAGGTTCATATGGTTTAGTGACAATATGAGACTAGGGGTGTTTACCACAAGTTAGACAGCACTCTAATTCTATTTATTAGTAGCTCTGTATGAATAACAAACATTCCTCTTATGCTAGTACAGGATATGACAAATGTGGTTATAATGTTTCACTTAACTTTGGCAGAACAACACCTGCACAGTAAATATATTTTTACCATGTGACATGTTTAATAACATTGTATTAACCTTGTTAATGCATGAGAGTTGAGTACAATGACCTGACACATTAGGGGCTAACATTAAATGATTGTTTGACAATAGTACATGTTTTCCACATAGATGGTTTTGCAGGATGCGATACTGTGTTACAGTGTTAAACAATGTGACAGGATCATGATATACTGTATCACCCTTCATTTAGTACTATGAGTCACATGACCTGGCACCAGCATTTGTAGGAACAACCAGAAGTAATGATACTTCCGGTGTTACGATTCTAACATATGCTATAGCTGACATTATAGGACATGCACCATCAGCCCAAAACATATGGATGTCCTGTAATCGAGCTACTAATCTAAACCTCTGAACAATATAAGCTCTTTTTCACTTTTTTCGTAAGACCGGAAATTGAGAGACTTCCGGTTTACTGGGACGCATACATGCGTTCCAAACACGACTGCACATTATATGGGAGTGTTTGATTTAACACTAATGTTAGTTTTTTACCCCACAGTCTAAACTTGGCATGAAGCACTATAACTAACTATAAATTGCAATTATGTTATAACAATTCACTTAATGATGGCACTTCCGGTTTCAGTGGAACACATGACGTGCGTTCCACTGAACTTAATTATCTGACACAGGTGGTTTGTATTGGTTTATTAGTTTGATTGTTTAACACTATATAAGATTGTGATGTGACACTGTTTTTTCATTCTGATGAAGGGGTCTGTGTGAACCCCTAAACGTCAAACACTAGTTTATGACCCACTATTAAAAAGACCTGAGAGTGCCTTCGTTTGTTGCTATATATATATACAGGGAGTGCAGAATTATTAGGCAAGTTGTATTTTTGAGGATTAATTTTATTATTGAACAACCACCATGTTCTCAATGAACCCAAAAAACTCATTAATATCAAAGCTGAATATTTTTGGAAGTAGTTTTTAGTTTGATTTTAGTTTGAGCTATTTTAGGGGGATATCTGTGTGTGCAGGTGACTATTACTGTGCATAATTATTAGGCAACTTAACAAAAAACAAATATATACCCATTTCAATTATGTATTTTTACCAGTGAAACCAATATAACATCTCAACATTCACAAATATACATTTCTGACATTCAAAAACAAAACAAAAACAAATCAGTGACCAATATAGCCACCTTTCTTTGTAAGGACACTCAAAAGCCTGCCATCCATGGATTCTGTCAGTGTTTTGATCTGTTCACCATCAACATTGCGTGCAGCAGCAACCACAGCCTCCCAGACACTGTTCAGAGAGGTGTACTGTTTTCCCTCCTTGTAAATCTCACATTTGATGATGGACCACAGGTTCTCAATGGGGTTCAGATCAGGTGAACAAGGAGGCCATGTCATTAGATTTTCTTCTTTTATACCCTTTCTTGCCAGCCACGCTGTGGAGTACTTGGACGCGTGTGATGGAGCATTGTCCTGCATGAAAATCATGTTTTTCTTGAAGGATGCAGACTTCTTCCTGTACCACTGCTTGAAGAAGGTGTCTTCCAGAAACTGGCAGTAGGACTGGGAGTTGAGCTTGACTCCATCCTCAACCCGAAAAGGCCCCACAAGCTCATCTTTGATGATACCAGCCCAAACCAGTACTCCACCTCCACCTTGCTGGCGTCTGAGTCAGACTGGAGCTCTCTGCCCTTTACCAATCCAGCCACGGGCCCATCCATCTGGCCCATCAAGACTCACTCAACCAAGACTCAACCAAGGCGCAAAATAACTGCCCATGCGCCTTGGTTGAGAAAAGTCAAGCGTGCAGCTGCCAAGATGCCACTTGCCACCAGTTTGGCCATATTTCAGAGCTGCAACATCACTGGAGTGCCCAAAAGCACAAGGTGTGCAATACTCAGAGACATGGCCAAGGTAAGAAAGGCTGAAAGACGACCACCACTGAAGACACAAGAGCTGAAACGTCAAGACTGGGCCAAGAAATATCTCAAGACTGATTTTTCTAAGGTTTTATGGACTGATGAAATGAGAGTGAGTCTTGATGGGCCAGATGGATGGGCCCGTGGCTGGATTGGTAAAGGGCAGAGAGCTCCAGTCCGACTCAGACGCCAGCAAGGTGGAGGTGGAGTACTGGTTTGGGCTGGTATCATCAAAGATGAGCTTGTGGGGCCTTTTCGGGTTGAGGATGGAGTCAAGCTCAACTCCCAGTCCTACTGCCAGTTTCTGGAAGACACCTTCTTCAAGCAGTGGTACAGGAAGAAGTCTGCATCCTTCAAGAAAAACATGATTTTCATGCAGGACAATGCTCCATCACACGCGTCCAAGTACTCCACAGCGTGGCTGGCAAGAAAGGGTATAAAAGAAGAAAATCTAATGACATGGCCTCCTTGTTCACCTGATCTGAACCCCATTGAGAACCTGTGGTCCATCATCAAATGTGAGATTTACAAGGAGGGAAAACAGTACACCTCTCTGAACAGTGTCTGGGAGGCTGTGGCTGCTGCTGCACGCAATGTTGATGGTGAACAGATCAAAACACTGACAGAATCCATGGATGGCAGGCTTTTGAGTGTCCTTGCAAAGAAAGGTGGCTATATTGGTCACTGATTTGTTTTTGTTTTGTTTTTGAATGTCAGAAATGTATATTTGTGAATGTTGAGATGTTATATTAGTTTCACTGGTTAAAATAAATAATTGAAATGGGTATATATTTGTTTTTTGTTAAGTTGCCTAATAATTATGCACAGTAATAGTCACCTGCACACACAGATAGCCCCCTAAAATAGCTATAACTAAAAACAAACTAAAAACTACTTCCAAAACTATTCAGCTTTGATATTGAGTTTTTTGGGTTCATTGAGAACATGGTTGTTGTTCAATAATAAAATTAATCCTCAAAAATACAACTTGCCTAATAATTCTGCACTCCCTGTGTGTGTGTGTGTGTGTGTGTGTGTGTGTATATATATATATATATATATATATATATATATTCTTCTAAGTGAAGAATTAAGGTATTTAAAGTATTTTATTTCTATATTCTTAATGTACCTGTTGCTTTAGTGCTATTATCCTAGTTCATCTTTGTGTTAGTGCACTAGCGAAATCCAGAAGAGGATTTCCTTCTTAAAGGGACATAAAACCCAAATTTTTTCTTTCATGATTTAGAAAGAGCATACAATTATAAACATCTTTATAATTTACTTCTATTATCTATTTTGCTTCATTCTCTTGATATTCTTTGCTGAAAGCATATCTAGATATGCTTAGTAGCTGCTGATTGGTAGCTGCACATAGATGCCTCCTGTGATTGCTTCACTGGGTGCATTGCTATTTCTTCATTAAAGTATATCTAAAGAATAAAGCAAATTAGGTAATAGAAGTAAATTGGAATGTTGTTTAAAATTATATTCTCTACCTTAATCATGAAAGAAAATGTTTGAGTACAGTGTCCCTTTAATATAAGGAGTGTCCACGGCTTAATTCCTTACTGTTGGGAAATACTGAACCTGGCCACCAGGAGGCGGCAAAGACACCCCTGCCAAAGGCTTAAATATCTCTCCCACTTCCCCATCCCCCAGTCATTCTTTGCCTTTCATCACAGGAGGTTGGCAGAGAAGTGTCAGAAGATTTCGGAGTTGTTCCTCAGGAGGGATATACAGGGAGTGCAGAATTATTAGGCAAATGAGTATTTTGACCACATCATCCTCTTTATGCATGTTGTCTTACTCCAAGCTGTATAGGCTCGAAAGCCTACTACCAATTAAGCATATTAGGTGATGTGCATCTCTGTAATGAGAAGGGGTGTGTTCTAATGACATCAACACCCTATATCAGGTGTGCATAATTATTAGGCAACTTCCTTTCCTTTGGCAAAATGGGTCAAAAGAAGGACTTGACAGGCTCAGAAAAGTCAAAAATAGTGAGATATCTTGCAGAGGGATGCAGCACTCTTAAAATTGCAAAGCTTCTGAAGTGTGATCATCGAACAATCAAGCGTTTCATTCAAAATAGTCAACAGGGTCGCAAGAAGCGTGTGGATAAACCAAGGCACAAAATAACTGCCCATGAACTGAGAAAAGTCAAGCGTGCAGCTGCCAAGATGCCACTTGCCACCAGTTTGGCCATATTTCAGAGCTGCAATACTCAGAGACATGGCCAAGGTAAGAAAGGCTGAAAGACGACCACCACTGAACAAGACACACAAGCTGAAACGTCAAGACTGGGCCAAGAAATATCTCAAGACTGATTTTTCTAAGGTTTTATGGACTGATGAAATGAGAGTGAGTCTTGATGGGCCAGATGGATGGGCCTGTGGCTGGATTGGTAAAGGGCAGAGAGCTCCAGTCCGACTCAGACGCCAGCAAGGTGGAGGTGGAGTACTGGTTTGGGCTGGTATCATCAAAGATGAGCTTGTGGGGCCTTTTCGGGTTGAGGATGGAGTCAAGCTCAACTCCCAGTCCTACTGCCAGTTTCTGGAAGACACCTTCTTCAAGTAGTGGTACAGGAAGAGGTCTGCATCCTTCAAGAAAAACATGATTTTCATGCAGGACAATGCTCCATCACACGCGTCCAAGTACTCCAGAAAGGGTATAAAAGAAGAAAATCTAATGACATGGCCTCCTTGTTCACCTGATCTGAACCCCATTGAGAACCTGTGGTTCATCATCAAATGTGAGATTTACAAGGAGGGAAAACAGTACACTTCTCTGAACAGTGTCTGGGAGGCTGTGGTTGCTGCTGCTCGCAATGTTGATGGTGAACAGATCAAAACACTGACAGAATCCATGGATGGCAGGCTTTTGAGTGTCCTTGCACAGAAAGGTGGCTATATTGGTCACTGATTTGTTTTTGTTTTGTTTTTGAATGTCAGAAATGTATATTTGTGAATGTTGAGATGTTATATTGGTTTCACTGGTAAAAAATAAATAATTGAAATGGGTATATATTTGTTTTTTTGTTAAGTTGCCTAATAATTATGCACAGTAATAGTTACCTGCACACACAGATATCCCCCTAAAATAGCTATAACTAAAAACAAACTAAAAACTACTTCCAAAACTATTCAGCTTTGATATTAATGAGTTTTTTGGGTTCATTGAGAACATGGTTGTTGTTCAATAATAAAATTAATCCTCAAAAATACAACTTGCCTAATAATTCTGCACTCCCTGTATGCTTTTTGTTATGGAACTGGAATTTTAAGTAGTCTTGTCAGCCTCTCAGTGAGAGCACTGACAAAATATAGAGTCTGGAGATTCAGGGAGAGTCTTTCTGCGAACTCATCCAGACTGCCTGCTAACAGCTCCTTAAGCAACCAGTGTTGACAAGTTTCACTGTCTGATTTCTTAACTCAAGTCCATGTCAGGAGCGATGCTACACTTGAGAGGCTGTGTTTCTTTTTCACAGCACGGACTCTGGTAAGATCGTTTAAATTTTTACTTATGTTGAAATTGCTGAAAACAGGGTCACAGTGTGACTCCTTTTATATTTATAGAATCATATAATATCTCCTGAGGGAGGTTATTGAACAGTGAGGATTACTCAAGTGTGTTTCTTTGATTAATGCTGCTTAGGTGTGAGATTTATTTTTTGGGCTCATAGACTGTTGTTATGCGGTAACGGAACATACAGGTGTTTACTTTCACTTTGAACGCTGCACAGCTTGTAGCTTGGCACGCTTTTTCTCATAGCAGGGGCAGTCCTGCCTTGCGCACCACGTGACCGGGTGTGGTCACACTTTAGTTTTCTCTTTCCTGACCGAGTAGCTGTCGGAGAGGCCGCTTCTTCTGTGGTTGCCTGGGTCTAGGAGGTGGTGAGTGCCCCAGTCATTGGGGGTATATAGGTGCCATTTTTGTGAGAAATAAAAAGTTAATTTATTTTTATCCTACTGTTGTTAGCGCAAGCTATGGAGGATCCTGATATGCTTGAGGGTACTCCCTCTATTCCTAATATTAAGTCTATATTGTGAGGAGGCCTTGGTGTGCTCGCCCTCTCAACTATGTTCCATATGCATCAACAAGGTTATTATGTCTAAGAAGGTTAACCCCTTTTAGTATGACTGAGCCGCCCACCTCTGAGGACTCGCCATCCCGTGAGGTGCATACACATCAATCCTCTCCATTCTTACAAGCAGCTTCATGTAGAACACCTGATCCTCTGTCTGGAGAGAGCCTTTTACCATCAGACTTTACCGCACAGTTAAAGACGGCGGTGTCTGAGGCCCTTAGTGCTCTTCCTCGCCCTGCTAAGTGCAAGTGAAAGGTTAAACATAGCTCTCCTGTCCAGGGGACATCCAGTGATTTAGTTGATTTGTCTGCTTTTCAAGTATCCCAGGATGGGTCACACTCTGAGTCTTCAGAGGGTGAAATGTCTGGATCGGAGTCTGCTACCTCTAGGCCTCCGGCTGTGGAGGAGCCAGCCTTTAGATTTAAAATTGAACACCTATGTTTTCTTCTAAAGGAGGTCCTGTCGATATTAGAGGTTCCAGAGGTCAAGTTGCCTGATGAACCTTTGATCCCTAAATTAGACAGACTATACGAGGACAGGGTGCGCCGCTAACTTTTCCTGTACCTGTAAAGATGGTGAATATTTTTAAAAACGAATTGGATCTTCCTTTTCCCCTTCATTTACCTTTAAAAAATTATTCCCGGACTCTCAGCTGGAGTTGTGGGGTTCTGTCCCTAAGGTGGATGGTGCTATCTCCATGTTAGCTAAGCATACTACTATCCCTCTTGAGGATAGCTCGTCTTTCAGAGAGCCGATGGATAAGAAAATGGAAACTTTTCTCAGGAAACTTTTTCAGCATACGGGATATTTATTTCAACCGGCATCGCTGTTGCCTCAGTTACTGGAGCTGCGGCCTACTGGTGCGACTCCTTAGCGGAATTGATCGAGGTGGAGGGTCCCCTTGACGTTATCCAAGAAAGAATTGCGGCTTTAAAAATTGCTTATTCTTTTATATGTGATGCAAACATGCAGATTATTTGCCTTAATGCTAAAAGGTCTGGTTTCTCAGTGCAGACGCGCCGGGCGCTCTGGCTGAAGTCCAGGTCTGCGGACATGACTTCTAAGTCTAGACTACTTTCCCTCCCCTTTAAGGGAAACATTTTATTTGGTCCAGGCCTGGACTCCATTATTTCCACGGTTACAGGAGGCAAGGATGCCTTCCTACCACAGGATAAAAAGAACAAATCTAAGGGACAAGGATAACATTTTGTTCCTTTCATTATGAAAAGTCCCAATGCCAGCAGTCCTCCTCTAAGCCCGAGCAAAACAAGAGCACTTGGAAGCTGGCTCAATCCTGGAATAAATCCAAGCAGAGCAAGAACAGGTGGGGGACGCCGGAGATAGATCTCATGGCATCTCGTCTCAATAAGCACCAGGTATCTCACTAGAGAAATCCTAATAGGGGGCGCACTATATCAAAAAAAGGGGGATACAAGTTTTTAACACATATAATAACAATTATATTCCTAGAAGAATATATAAAAATATATAAATGTGTGTATACACAGGTAAGATGGCCAAAACTAAGAGTAAGTACATGTACTCAAATATAACAGTGAAGTGAGGCTACTATACCAAATTATAAAATAGAACATTCATAAAAACAGTAGAAGCATAATATAACAAAGTCTCTTTCAAGAAAAATCTCACTGATGGATCCAGACCAAAGGGGAATACGGGATCAGTCAGAAGGAGATAGTCTGAAGCAGCACTCTCCTCACATCAGAATGGTATGACGTCTACAAGGGAGAGGAGGAAGAAAAAGAGAGGCGCTTGTGTGTACCAGTAGAGCAATATAGACAACTTATATTCACCCACACCAGGGTACTCACATTTTAGTGGAGCACTCAGACAGTGCTATCAGGCGCATACTGGGTAATCAACAGCAACCCAGTTTGCTGGGATTTCCAATGTGTGCGCAGGAACACCTTTGGCTCTAATCTCCTAGAGCTGGATATAGAAACTGCCAACAGAAGCAGCTCCACAGGTCAATGCAGGAAGCAATGAGGCACCTCCACGTAGAGCAGATCCAGTCCCAGTGATAATAATTGGTAGGAAGTGGTTAAAATATATGAAGATCAGTAATGGTTCCAAAGTTGATTAAAAAGTTGGATTTATTAAAACAATAATAATAAAAACAGGAACCAAAAGGTAGGGCATATAATAACCCTCCTTAATTGGTAAGGTTGGTGTATATATAGGAGCTATGATCAGTATGTTTTATATACCTGATGAAACAGCGTGGGTGCTGAGAAACGCGTTGCATGTTATTAAGGAGGGTTATTATATGCCCTACCTTTTGGTTCCTGTTTTTATTATTATTGTTTTAATAAATCCTACTTTTTAATCAACTTTGGAACCATTACTGATCTTCATATATTTTAGCCACCTCCTACCAATTATTATCACTGGGACTGGATCTGCTCTACGTGGGGGTTCCTGTGTGCCTCATTGCTTCCTGCATTGACCTGTGGAGCTGCTTCTGTTGGCAGTTTCTATATCCAGCTCTAGGAGATTAGAGCCAAAGGTGTTCCTGATAGCACTGTCTGAGTGCTCCACTAAAATGTGAGTACCCTGGTGTGGGTGAATATAAGTTGTCTATATTGCTCTACTGGTACACACAAGAGCCTCTCTTTTTTTTTAATCCCTCCTCTCCCTTGTAGACATCTCGTCTCAATACCAAACTACCCAGATATGGGTCGAGGTCCAAGGATCCTCATGCGGAGCTAATATATGCATTAGCGGTGGCTTGGAGGTTCAATCTAATCTACCTTTTTCCGCCATTACCACTCCTTCCTCGGGTAGTTGCCCACATCAAGCAGGAGCAGGCGTCCGTAATACTGATTGCTCCATCGTGGCCGCTAAGGACATGATTTGCGGACCTATTGAGGATGTCATCTTCTCCTCCATGGAAGTTACCTTGTCGTGAGGATCTGCTGGAACAAGGTCCCTTTGTTCATCAAAATCTAGATTCTCTGAGGCTGACGGCGTGGAGATTGAACGCTTAGTCCTAGCCAAGAGAGGTTTTTCAGAGAGTTATTGATACTCTCATTAAAACTTGTAAGCCGGTTACTCGTCGAATCTATCATAAGGTGTGGAGAACCTACTTATTCTGGTGTGAAGAGTGTGGATTTCCTTGGCATAAGGTTAAGGTTGCCAGGATTCTTGTTGGGGTTTTTTCCTGGTTTTGTTTGCCATGTGCTGCTGGCAGCCATTTTACTCCCCTCTCTTGCTGACTCTGGTGCATACTGTGTGATGCTGCTCATTTCCTTCACTTCCTTTTATGGCCAGACTGGTATACATCATCCCTGTGAGACAGGATGCAGTCTCAGAATTGTGATGTCATCCCTTATTATTTAAAGGGCCTCTGTTCAGTTTGCTTTGCCCTTGCATTGTCTCAGACCTGTTTGTGAGGGCTCCTGTGTATTACCTGGCTGTCTGATGTCCCTCCTGGTTCCTGATCCCTGGCTTGTTCCTGACTCTGCTGTTCTCCTTGTTCCTGATTCCGGCTCGTCTGACTACTCACTTTAGCTCCTGACTCGGTTCGTCTGACTACCAGCTCTGGTTTTGATTCCTGGCTTGTTATTTAACTTGTGGACTTGTTATTATTTTTTGCTATTAATAAAGGTGTGATTATTTTTGCACTTCTCGTCTCAGTCTGATTCCTGGCACCCTGACAATTCTGTTGTTTCTCCAGGATGGTCTGGAGAAGGGTCTTTCGCCCAGTTCTCTGAGGGGACAGATTTCGGCCTTGTCTGTTTTACTGCACAAGAGGCTCTCTGAGCTTCCAGATGTACAGTCTTTTGTAAAGGCTCTGATTAGGATCAGACCTGTGTTCAGATCTCCGGCTCCCCCTTGGAGTCTGAATCTGGTTCTTAAAGTTTTGCAACAGGCTACGTTTGAGCCTATGCATGAAATTGTTATTACGTTATTGTCCTGGAAAGTTCTCTTTCTACTGGCTATTGCTTCAGGGGGCAGAGTATCTGAAATTGACGCCTTGCAATGTGAGCCTCCTTATCTCGTATTCCATTTGGATAAGGCTGTCCTACGTACTAAGTTAGGGTTTCTCCCTAAAGTCGTGTCAGAATGCAACATTAATCAAGAGATTGTGGTCCCTTCTTTGTGTCCTAATGCTTCTTCTTCTAAGCAACGTTTACTTCATAATTTGGACGTGGTTCGTGCCTTGAAGTTTTATCTAAAAGCTACTAAGGATTTTAGACTAACTTCTTCCTTGTTTGTGGCATATTCTGGGAAGCGTAAGGGCCAGAAGGTCTCTTTGACTTCCTTATCTTGTTGGTTGAGGAGTCTTATCCGCTTAGCTTATGAAACAGCGGGACATAGACCCCCCTCAGAGAATTACAGCTCATTCTACTAGAGCAGTGGCTTCCTCTTGGTCCTTTAAGAACGAGGCCTCTATGGATCAGATTTGTAAGGCGGCTTCCTCCTTGCACACTTTTTCTAAATTTTACAAATTTGATGTTTTTGCTTCAGCTGAAGCAGCCTTTGTGAGAGAGGTTTTGAAGGCTGTGGTGCCCTCAGATTTTGTCCCTCCCGTTTTCATTCAGTGTCCTCTCGAGCTTGGGTATATGTTTCCCAACAGTAAGGAATTAAGCTGTGGACTCTCCTTGTATTAAGAAGGAAAACATAAATTATGCTTACCAGATAATTTCATTTCCTTCTATACAAGGAGAGTCCACTGTGCCCGCCCATGTTCTCCAATGGGTGGCCCCCTAAATTATAAAAAAAATTTCTGGCACCTTTTATACCCTGATATTTATCCTACTGTTCCTTGTTCCCTCTGCAAAATGACTGGGGGAAGTGGGAGAGGTATTTAAGCCTTTGGCTGGGGTGTCTGCCTCCACCTGGTGGTCAGGTTCAGTATTTCCCAACAGTAAGGAATGAAGCCGTGGACTCTCCTTGTACAGAAGGAAATGAAATTATTTGGTAAGCATAATTTATGTTTTTGTAGCTTGCCCCATAGAAGTGTAGGTGAAAGGAGTTAGTGCCATCCGACCTTTCACTTGCGTGCAAACTTTTTACTTTCAACTTGTAATTTTAGTGCAAGAATAGGAGTGCGCAGTGTTAGTGGTCAATAGCGCTAATATTTTTGTGCTACACTTGTAATCTAGGCCATTGTCAGTATATATTTTAATTGATCACAATCTTAAATTGGCGCTTTTCGCTATACAAGTCCTCGGCCACAAAATAGTTTTTTACAGATAGCACAAGAAAATGTTTTTTTTGTTATTAATTTCTTGATATTAGCAATGTGACGGGTATAAAATGAACCTCTTGTGTAACAAAAAATAGCATAATGTGTGATTAACTAATAAAGCCACTTGAACAGGGGAATTATGGGTATAGCTGGCGTATGTGCTGGAGTGCGTATTTATATTGATAATAGTGTAAAAGTGTTTGTTATACATTTTTATAATCTCAACTGGACAATAAAGTCAAAACTACATTTTCATGATTCAGATAAAGCGTGATTTTTTAAAACAACTTTTTGCTTCTATTATCTAATTTGCTCTGTATCCTTCGTTAAAGGGATACTGAACCCAAATTTTTTCTTTTATGATTCAGATAGAGCATGCAATTTTAAGCAACCTTTATAATTTACTTCTATTATCAATTTTTCTTCGTTCTCTTGATATCCTTATTTGAAAAAGAAGGCATTTAAGCTAAGGAGCCAGCAAATTTGTGGTTCAGAACCATGGACAGCATTTGTTTATTGGTGCTGTCCAATCAGCAAGGACAACCCAGGTTGTTCACCAAAAATGGTCCGGCATCTAAACTTAAATTCTTGCTTTTCAAATAAACATACAAGAGAATGAAGAAAATTTTATTATAGGAGTAAATTAGAAAGTTGCTTAAAATGGCATGCTCTATCTGAATCACAAAAGAAAAAATTTGGGTTCAGTGTCCCTTTAAAGGTAGGTTCAGTAGCAGCAATGCACTGCAAGGAGTTAGTTAGTGATTAGTGGCTGCACATTGTGTCATTAGCTCACTCCCAGTAGTGCAAAACGGGTTTTCTCGATTTTAGTTTTCTCACATTTCTAGAGGTTCTTGTTTGCTGTGCAAGATATCATGGCCAATTAATATAATTAAATATGTTAATCACAGAAATGACCATTAGCAATCAACTATAAGATTGTCATTGGACCAGAGGTGCCCCCCCTACCTGTTCGCCTGTGGGTAAGGCGGAGGGCACCTCGCAAGTTTCTTCCGTGGATATGCGCGTGTGTGTGCGCGCGGAAAGCAATTAAAATGAAGAGAAGTAGCACCTCCATGTTCGGATTAAAAACATAACTTTATTTTCGATGTGCAAAAGTTAAAATTCTTCACAAAAACATGGCAGCAAAGGTGGGAAGAATGTGGTTAATTCCTAAGGACCCACTGACGTGCTTCGGCTTGTCTGCCGTAATCGTAGTGTGATCTAATGGCCTGTTCCGGCCCCTTTTATGTTAAAAGATATCGTTTGATTGGCTTAAAACTTAATGGGATTTAACCATTTCTTTCCTATTCTTAGCATATTTATATACAATTGCAATATCACATTTTTTATTGCATCGAGAGGAAGATATGCATGAACACAACTTTACTCATTTAAAACTTATATATAATATAATTTGTTGGTGTCGCAAAGGTTCACGTAAAATGTGAAATTATTGGAAATCTACAGTGATGATTATTTAACAGATTTAGATAGTAATAATATTCTTTTACAAACATCAAAGAATTAAAGTATACTAATAATTCTTCTATAAAACTCTCTGTGGCACTCTCGGTAGGCATTCAAGCCATTAGAGCAATATTTAGTTAATATAGGGAGCCTCATTATTCTTAAAATTCAGTGCGCGCGGAAAGCGTCTCAGGTGCTTTCCATCAGTGAGAGGAATCATAGTGACATGCCTCTCTCTTTCCTGCCTTCCCATTGGGTACTTGGTATCTGATGCTTTCGTTGTATTGGATACGGGGGGCATTCTTGGGCCCTGTTAGGTTTAAATTCCGGTCTGAGCCCTGGCTTGTTGCTGAGCTATTCTGCCAGTTTAGCTGTATAACTAAGTGTTTGTATCTTCTCCTGTTCCCTTTTCTCTACTATTGGATCTCCTGGTTTTGACCTTTGGCCTGACTCTCGTATACGAAACCTTCTGCCTTGACTGAGCAATATTATTCTGACTATGCCTTTTTGGATCTTCCCTATCTGTACCTTGCTTTGGATTTACTTGTTCTTTGCCATAAGGTTTCACCTCATGCACACAGGGTAGCCCTGCTCCCTGACAAAGATGAAGAGAGCCTCAATAAATCTAGATCATATTTCTTAAATTCATCCAATATGGCGTCATTTGCAGTGTGTTTTGCCAATGTATAAAACCACTGTACCATTCACAAATGTCTTGTGATACTTGCTAACAAGTCGAAAAGGCAGGTTGGTCATTCTACTAATTGCCTTTAGCTGTCAAATTCTGTAAGTGAAATAATGGGTCATAAATGTGTTTAATAAGCGATTTTGATTTTGGATTGTGATTACATTGAGCTGTGTGTCCCATGTTAGGTATAGGGCCATTTTTCGGCAATCTAGTAATGATTTATAGGTTGAGGAAAAATGAAAATGTGCGATTGTGATAGCGGTAATTGGGAGCCTGTCTGTCAATAATTATCAAACGGTTGTAACTGACTTCATAGTTATCAGTGAGCATTTGTGCAATAATAAAATTCTATAAGAACTAGAGCATTGTATTATTGCATTAGATTATCACTTTATCCCAAATCTGTAGTATGATCTCTCACTCATAGCCTAAGCATGCTGTAAAAAATGTGATTGTATGATGCAGAAATTCTTACTTTAAAAACTTCAGATCTAATCCCCAACTCAATATATTGTTGTTCTATTAAATTCCTCTGTGCTTATTGT
>NC_069499.1:956317174-956359674 GCF_027579735.1 Bombina bombina
CAAACCTGGCTGATGGGGAATGGTAGAATACAGCGACGCCACGTCCACTGTCAGCCAACTGTATTCTTTTTTCCATTCACATTTCTCAACAATGTTAATAATGTCAGTGGTGTCTCTAATGTGACTAGGGAGCTTGCATACAATGGGTTGCAAAATATCATCAAGCCATTCCCCTAAGGGTTCAAAAAGGGAACCGTACCCTGACACTATTGGGCGTCCTTTTATATCTTTCAGACCCTTATGTGTCTTGGGAAGATGGTAAAAAATAGGAGTGCGGGGTGTTCAACCAATAAATACTCAAATGTGTGTTTATCAATGTAGCCATTCTCTAAACCTATATCCAAGATATGAGAGAGTTTGTTTTTAAAGACATAGCATGGATTTCTGTTCAAGTGTACATAAGTATTAGTGTCTAAGATTTGTCGTTTGGCCTCTGCTATATACCGATCTCTGTCACATACCACTACACTACCTCCCTTGTCCGACCTTTTAATCACCAGATCATTATTATTTTGTAAACGTGCTAGAGCTTCCCTTTCTTTAAACAAAAGATTTGGTCTAGTGGACATATGTTCATCTTTTAATTTTTCCAAATCCTCTACCACTCTTTTGTGAAATAGTTCAAGGGATTTACCTCTGGTTTGTAATGGATAAAACTCAGATTTGCATTTATAACCAGTATGGCTATTACAGACCTCATCAGTTTCTTGTCTCAGGCTCTCTTGTTCTAGATTTTCCAATACAGTCATAGTTGTAATATCATCAAAACACATATCTTGTTCTATACGATTTGAACTCTCTTGGACTTCCGGCAGAAGTGGAGCCCTCACAGCGCGCTGCTCCAAGTCCAGCGTTCACTGTGGGCAGAAAGAACGCTATCCACGAGTGAGACCGCCTTTTGGCTGTACCTAATAGCAGCTTGTAGGCACCATTCTGGGGGACCTATCCCAGACCTCAGCCGAAGTCAGCAAAGCGGACACGCTACTGCCCGTGCAAGGGACAAAGTCCGGGGATCGCCTGAAAGGAGAAGAGGCACGCCAGCCAGCCAAGGGTACTTTTACGATACCGCCTGCCATTTGAACTTACCGCTGGGAGAACGCCCAGACACCTCAGGAAGAAGGAACCCTGTGCCCTCCTGGTAGGGCGTAACAGGTCAGCATTGTTTGGACCAGAGCAGTAACCGGCCGGTAGGGGTGGCGCGGTCGTGGAGGGATCCGTTTGTGCCACTCCTTACGAGCTGGACTGCTTCTGGGACTTCTGAGGCCGTACTGGTTTCATTGACGGCAGGGTAGACGCAACACCGTGTTCCAGAGGCGTTACGCCTGCAGAGGTTTCAAACATCTGAAGGACTTCGGCACATCAGAAACCATATTGGAGCTTGGTATAGGTATCGTATGAGATAATATACCCTCAATTGGCACAGACAATCTTCCTTTGCACAAGCATGTTTTATTTTATAATCTGAAACTGAGCCATACGGATCTAGCTGAGAGCTATCCCTTGTGTTTTGCTCCCCTACTAAGTGCATGTAAAAGTCGGCACACAGTCTGTTTGTTATTTCTGAGGATTTGGGGAGAGACGGAGCAAAGTTTGAAAGAAAGAGGAAATAACTTTTGTGGGGGAAAGAAAAGAGAAAAAATCTAGAGAAGGATAGAAAGAAACAACTCTCCCTCACGGACGCCCTTTTAAACGCTCCTATCTGATTGACTATATTTTCTGAAAGACCCTAGAGGAGGGAAGGAAAAACCTTTTTTCTTGAACATGATATTTGAAATAGTACTTGAGCTGAGTTAAAAAAGGGAGAAGAAAAGAAAGGGAGAAAAAGAAGCTGGGGGCCAGAATATATAACTGTCTCACTTTTCTGGGGAGCATCAGGATGATCCCTTAATTTCTTATGTGTTTCCAATATTTACTGGGTTGTGTCTCCATTTAAGGGGACAAAAAATTTAATAGAACTCCCACCCAGTAGACATATATCCACAAGGGTATAATACTATATTGTTTCACCCTAGCTCTCTGTTTGGTTCTCCTGATTGTCTCTGAGTGCTATTTTTTGAGTGCTATATGTTATTTTTCCTTTGTATATTCTACACTGTACCAGTATTTATCAGTCCTAGTAGTTACAGTGATATACAGCTTATACCGTTGTGTGTTTTGTATGTTATGCTGAGTAGCTCCTATTGTATTTCTCATTGTGCAGGCACTACTTACACAACTCAGATTTAATTCTGAGCTTTCATTTCTAATTTAAACACTAGTCCCTCCAAAAGAGGGAAAGAAAGGGGGGGGGGGACACTTCCAGGTGCAATAGTTTCTAGCTGACTGATCAGTTAGTAAGTCCACACTTCTACACTAATTTCACGATATTTATCACTCAAATTACACATTCCCCGCTGTTCACATTAATTTGCTCACTTAGTAAGCAGAAGTAATCTGCTGGACACACACAGCTTTGAATTCAAATTATTTACCTTTGGTTTTTGTTTTATTATATCACAGCACTTTACACAGGTTATTTTAGTTTTGTTTTTTTCTTTTTTTTTTCCTTTATATCTCACATGGAAAAATATTGCACACAATTTTCTAAAATGCCTGCCAAGTCCAGGGAAAAGAAAAATAATAAGGGGGCTGACTTGAGTTCTGACTCTAGTGAAATGTTATCTATATCTACTGATAATCAGACATTATTGGTACAGATGAGCAATCTTTTTTCACCGCAGTTTGACATAATTAAGAAGGAGTTGAATGGTATATCTAGTGAACTTAATACTCTTAATCAGGAAGTTTAAACAATTTGCCACCAGGATAGCGGAAGCAGAGGATAGGATATCTGTTCTGGAGGACATGGTTAATAAGCAAGAAACTATGTTAGTTAAACAACAGTCCATAATTCAGAATATGGAAGCCCGTCTGGAGGATCAAGAGGATCGCTCCAGACGTAATAATATTAGAATCTTAGGTTTACCCGAAACTCCAGATTATGAAAACCTGATCAAATTTTCCTCCCTAACGCTGCCTCAAGCCCTAGGGTTTCCTCCACATGTTCTACCACTATCTATCGAAAGGGCACATAGAATAGGGCCAAAAAAAATCTTTGAAAATTGTCTTATAAGAAATAGGACATGTATATTTAAATTGCTCAAGTTTCAAGATAAAGTGGAAATGCTGAGAATGTACAGAAAATGTGATACTTTTACTATTAACGATAAAGTCATGCTATTTCAAGATTTCTCTGAGACTGTTCTAAAAAGGAAAGCTATGTCCCCCATATGTACGATTATGATAAATAAAGGTATTAAAGCACGTATGATATACCCTGCTAAGATCATAGTGGAGGATAATGGTAACAAACTGGTGTTTACTGAACCCCAAAAAGCAAAAGAATTCATTGACTCTAGGGGTCACTAAGGGAGATTGTAACTCTCAGAGTATAGGTACCATCATACATCATATACATATTGTGATGACATTGATGATAGTCAATAAGTATTTATATTATTTGTTATTCCCTCCTTCCCCTTCATTTTCCTTTTTTTTTTTTTTTTTTTTCTCTCCTCTCTCTGCTCTCCACCCCAATCTTGGTTCCACATCTGGGATAGATAGATACATAGATGGATCTTTCCATATTACATATAGATAGTGATTAATAGTAGAAGGAAAGGTATTATCAAAGGCTTTTTCCCAGGTTTTTGTTTTTAAAGCAAGGATAAAACTTAATCATAGGCTTAAATATCATGTTATCAAAAAATTTTATTTTAACTTTGTATCATGACTGATTTGATAGAAAATTTTAAAATTCTCTCATGGAACGTGGGGGGTATCACCAACCCAATGAAGCGCAAAATAATAATTAAGACATTAGGTTGTCAGGAACCTAGTGTAGTATTTCTACAAGAAACTTATTTAAGGGATAATGAGATATCTAAATTAAGGTCTAGATGGATAGGTGAAGTAATTGCCACACCATGTAACAGAAGGAGACTAGGGGTTGCTATCCTTCTAAATAAAAATTTAACGTATCAGATAATACAGACGGAATTAGATCCTGAGACTAGGTATATAATCTTACAAATACGAATAAAAGGGATACAATTTGTTCTCTGTAATGTATATGCGCCAAATGCCTTTTCTAAAAAAATTTGGGAAGAGTTAAAGAGCAAACTGTTACCATTTGTATTAGATAATTTGGTGATAGGTGGTGACTTCAACCTTTCACTTTGTCCTGAGCTTGATAGATTCTCAAAAAAGAATATAGCAGTGTATAATAAACAAGCGAAATTTATGAGAAAATTTTGCCACCAGCTTAAAATTATCGATGTGTGGAGACTTCAGAACCCAGATCAGTGCACTTATTCGTGTGAATCTAAAAAGCATAGGACATTTTCAAGAATAGATTATATCTTAATTGCTGAATCTCTTTCGCTGCATAGGATGAAGGCCACGATAGAGGATATAACGATATCCGACCACGCGATTGTCTCACTGTCATTCCAGTCTTTAACGAATCAAGTAAAAGGAAATTTTACTATCGCTTTTCCGCGTTATTTGTATAATAATATCAGATTCGCCTTATGGTTAAAACAGAAATGGAAAGATTATTGCACTCTTAATATATCTTATTATTCAAAAATAGAAATTTTCTGGGAAGCCTCCAAAGCATATTTAAGAGGAGAAATAAAGGTCTATTTGTGTAAAAAAAAAAAAAAAGCGTAAAGATAAGTTAAGGGAAAATCAACTGGTTAATCAAGTTAGAAATAGCTATAGAAAATTTCTTGGGGATCCATCTAATGTCCATTGGGAGAATTATTCCAGGGCTAGACAAGAAAGAGATATTTTTCTTAAACAGAAATCTTTGGAAGAAGAGATAAAATTAAATCTTCGGTATAAAGGACACTATGGTTATTCAGCTAAGCTTCTTGCTAAAATAGTTAAAGGTAGAAAAAAGAACTACTATATTCTTGCTATCAGGGATAATGATAAAAGATACACGGAAGGAGCAGATATTAGTAAAGTACTATTTGAGTACTATCAAAAACTATATACAAAGTGTAGTAATCATTTTCAGAATCAAGAAAAATTTTGGTCACAAATAGATATCCCCAGGATCTCACAGGACTTTTTGGAGAAACTTAATGCCCCTATATCTATAGAAGAGATTGGTGAAGCAATTGAAAAAGCAAAGCTAAATAAAGCTGCTGGACCAGATTGCCTACCTGTAGAATACTATAAAATATTGGCAGAAGAGATCAAACCCACATTAGAAAAACTATTTAACAGTTATTTCATAAATAGTAATCCACCGTCAGAATATTTTGCAGCTGCTAATATTTCTCTAATTCTTAAAAAGGGTAAAGATGCGGAGGATCCAGCCTCATACAGGCCAATTTCCGTACTTAACGCGGATTACAAAATATTATCTTCTATTTTAGCATCTAGATTAATGTTAGGTCTTGATGAAGTTATACACCCAGATCAGACGGGGTTTATGGTCTCAAGAAATGCATCTAAAAATATTCGGAGAGTGATAACCTTATTAGACTATATGTGGAATATAAGCCAAAAGACGGGTAGGCAATTTAATCATGACTGCGCGCTTTTAACACTAGATGCAGTTAAAGCTTTCGACTCTATTGAATGGAAGTATCTATTTGAGGTTCTTGGAAAATTTGGGTTTAAAAATCATTTTTTGCGGTTTATCCGTAATATTTATCAGTGTCTAATATCATACTTGCTTATTAATAACAATTTAACTCCAGGGATCAAACTGAAAAAGGGTACTAGGCAAGGCTGCCCATTATCCCCTCTACTTTTTAATTTAGCATTGGAACCATTGGCGATAAGATTAAGGGACATCATAGAAGGGATTACTATCGGTAAGACAGTCCTTAAAACCTTTTTATATGCGGATGATATACTTATATGTTTATATAATACACATAGGGCTATTCCCATAGTGATAGATTGCTTGAATTTTTTCAGTTCTTTTTCTGGTTATAAAGTAAATTAAAAGTGAGTTAATGTGGATTCAAAAAACAGGTTGTCCTTTCGTCGATTTGGAGTTCAGAGAGGTGGAGTCTCTTAGATATCTTGGAATCTTCCTTCATAGAAATCCCTTAAAATGGTACGGTCTTAATTTCTATCCTTTATTACAGAAAATGTATTCTGATCTGAAACTCTGGGCTGTATTCCCATTATCAATGTCTGCCAGAGTAAACCTTATTAAAGGGACAGTTTACTCAAAAATTTTCTCCCCTTTAATTTGTTCCCAATGATCCACTTTACCTGCTGGAGTGTATTAAATTGTTTACAAGTAGCTCCTTTACCCTTATATTGGCATTTGAAATTGTTGATTTAACATGTGGTATCCCCACCTATTCTGAAAGTTTGTGGCCGCGCATACCAGCTATAGATAAGCTTTGTAAACACAGCCAGCAGAAGAAATTACACTCCCAGTGCGATATAGCAGAGGTAAGGTAATAAAATGTTGATTTTCCATTGTTCTCTCAAAGTACTGGTGATTGTTTTAAGGACAGATATAAGATAAAGAAGCAGGTATATTTGCACAATGTGATACAGTAATGAGATCGGATTATACCTACAAGCTCAACCTATTTTATTAGGTTGTGGCTTCAAAACACAAAATCAGAGCTTTAATATACACAAATAAGCCTTAAAAAGCTAATTTTCATACATTTTTTACTCTGCAGTTGGTAAAAAAAGCAATTGTAAACACATTAAGGGAAAAACTATTTTTGAGTATACTGTCCCTTTAAGACAATAGTCTTTCCTCGGCTTCTGTTCTTATTTCAAAATCTCCCACTAATCTTAAATAAAAAAGACATACAGAAATTGAACTCCAGTTTCTCTAAATTTATCTGGAATAACAAGAAACCGCGTATTGCAATAGAAAAATTGATGCAACCACGCAAAGCTACTGGTCTAGCATTACCTAATGTAAGATTTTATAATCTTGCAGCTTTGAGTAAAATTGCACTGGATTGGCTTATAGAAACTTGCTGGTTTTCAACTCCAGAAATGGAGAATGTCCTAGTTGTGCCCCTCTTTCACTCAAAGCCTTATTACATATTCAATCCAAAGAAATCCCGAATAATTTAAAGAGACTAATATCTATACAAAATATTATTCTTGCATGGCAAAAATTTTGTTCATTAATCAATATAGGTTATTCATATTCAGAATATCTACCCTTAATAGGTAATCCTGAATTTCCTCCTGGATACAACCAGGGGATATATAGAGATTGGTTTAGCAAAAATCTTAAGTTAGTTGGTCAATTTTTTACAGAGGAGAGACAAATCATATCTTTTGACAACTTGAAATCCCAGTTAGACTTATCCAGTAATAGCTTATACGCATATTTGCAAGTGCACCATTTTATAACATCTAAGAGATGGAGTGGCAGTGAGATGGTCGCTTGGTCGGAGATTAGGTCTGTTATGGTCATTGCCCGGGTCAAAGCGCCCTCAATATCACTACTATATAGTATTATGCTTGCTAAACAAAGTGATTCCTTTTTGGATAAACTAAGTGTAAAATGGAGATCTTTAATGCTAGTTATAGATCATGACACATTAAGAGACAGTTGTAAATCACTGAATAAATGCTGTATTCAATACGCTGGAAAGAAAGCCACATGAAACTCATTAATAATTTTTATTGCACGCCAGGGAAAATGGCTAAAATGTATCCCGGTCAGGACTTCTTTTGTCCAAGATGTACTTCTAGAAGTGCAGATATCTTGCATATGTTCTCGCAATGTCCCAGGATTGGTCAATTTTGGAAGAGGGTTGTCTTCTGGATAAATAGATTGTATCAATCTAATATCTATTTAGATGTAGAAGACATTCTATTCCTAACGGACCGTTCCAGTCAAGGAGCAGCTTTACAAAATAAGATCTTAAATACAATTATATTACTGGTTAGATACTTAATTTTAAAAAACTGGAAGTCCAAAAAAATGCCAGGTTTTTCAGTATTCATTAAAATGGTTCAGATGCAGATAATTATTGAATCTTTTCATCTCAGAGAGGCAAATGAACGAGGAATCAAATATTTTTTATTGGGATGGTTGCCAATAATCAAGATATTTTCGGAAGATATACAAAAGACTATATTATACCCATTCTTAAGTTCTGAATGTTTTTATGATTTGGTACTGTTAGGCGACTTTCCACACGAGTGGGTTTCTAGTCATAGGTAGATAAATCTAAATAGATATGAGAAGTATGATAAGGGAATGGTCATGATAGGTATCCCAGTGGTATGGGGAACAACAGCGGGATGGGGAGGAGAGCAGGAGTTGGAGCCCCCTTCCTTTTTTTTTTTTTTTTCTCTCTCTCTCTCTTTCCCCCTTCTCGCCTTTTTCCTTTTTTTCTTTTTTCTCCTTTTAACTTCATGCATAAAACGTGCTGCCAAGGTCCAAAGAAGATCTAATTTTATTTTTGGTACGCTTTTATTGCAAAATGGATAATTTGGATGAATGATGTATATATATATTATGTCATCTATGTAGGTTGAATACTGTATCCATCAATTTTATTTTGGATTGTCAGACATATTATGTTTTCACTCGATTTTGTGTTTTCTCTTTGTAAAATGTCTTAATTGTAAAATGGTTTTCATGGCAGCATTCAATAAATAAATATTTAAAAAAAAAAAAAAAAACTCTCTTGAGTGTATAAGGGCTTATCATTACCTTTAAAATGTTTTCTTAGAGTGAGACCTCTCACAAATTTATTGAGGTCTAGAATAGTTCTCAATGTTGGATAAAGAGTATCTAGATATATTGATAACGGTATGGTCACCCTCTGGCTCTTTATTATCACTTATGTTCCCTTTTTTGACTCTCTCAGTAAGTACCTGCTCTGTTTCTGTCCCCTTTGCATGAGACTTTTCTCTGTGTGGAATCTTTTTTCAATAGGCCTCCACCCTTCAGTTGTTGTGTGGCCTCGTGAAAAAAACGTTTTTTCTTCTACTTCAGTATTCCTAGGGACAAGGGCTGTGGATGTATGCTTAGGGCGTGCTCCTAAAGGTGTAGTAGCTAGTCCCTCTCTCTGTGATGATGTACTTGAATCACTGCTAATAATAGCCTTAGGTCCTGGTGTGGCCTGCACAGTCTCTACTTCATCCCCTGACAAGTCATTCTCTAGTCCAGAATGTGCACTTTCCTCATCTGTTGTATCAAAGTCAGTATCACTGAATGTGACTTTTTTTTTTCTTATTTTTTGTCTGATTCTTATTTTGATAATGCTTGTTTTTATTAAAGTTTTTCCCTGACTTATTCTGTGATAATAAAGAGCCAGAGGGTGACCATACCATTATCAATATATCTAGATACTCTTTATCCAACATTGAGATTAAGGTTCTTAATTATGGTTTAAGCTATTGCCCTTCAAACAACTTTAATTTGTTTAGAACTATTCTAGACCTCAATAAATTTGTGAGAGGTCTCACTCTAAGAACACATTTTAAAGGTAATGATACGCCCTTATACACTCAAGAGAGTTCTAATCGTATAGAACAAGATATGTGTTTTGATGATATTACAACTATGGCTGTATTGGAAAATCTAGAACAAGAGAGCCTGAGACAAGAAACTGATGAGGTCTGTAATAGCCATACTGGTTATAAATGCAAATCTGAGTTTTATCCATTACAAACCAGAGGTAAATCCCTTGAACTCTTTCACAAAAGAGTGGTAGAGGATTTGGAAAAATTAATAGATGAACATATGTCCACTAGACCAAATCTTTTGTTTAAAGAAAGGGAAGCTCTAGCACGTTTACAAAATAATAATGATCTGGTGATTAAAAGGTCGGACAAGGGAGGTAGTGTTGTGGTATGTGACAGAGATCGGTATATAGCAGAGGCCAAACGACAAATCTTAGACACTAATACTTATGTACACTTGAACAGAAATCCATGCTATGTCTTTAAAAACAAACTCTCTCATATCTTGGATATAGGTTTAGAGAATGGCTACATTGATAAACAAAACAATATAGAGTGTAGGAGCGCTATAAGCTAAATAAGATAGTCTGGAGACCTCTTTACAATTTAACAAAAGTACATTTATTTAAAACATAAAAACATAATAAAAATATAGTATTCCAGAAATATAGATATGGGACGTCTCCCTGAATTTAAAATAAGCAATATTTGGTTATATAAAATACTTCTATAATGAGCTTTTTATGATCTTTCTAAGTGATTCCACCTTTCAAAATTTATTTTTCTTTATTCCACCTTAATAGTTTATTGCCGCAGTTTTAGTGGCTTTATTTTCTCTCGATGTTACTATTTTCGATCAAAAAGTAACAATGTCTATCTTCATAAATAAGTTGTAATAATGTAATTCACTTGTTTTTGTAATGTCTCTTGGTATTTTCTCTTATTGGTAGACTTGGCTGTAATAGGAATAGTTCAATAAATGTATAAGGACGGGCTTACCGGGTCTTCTGACACATCTGTGTCTGATGAATTCAATGTATTTCTTACCGGTATGTGTTTTCTGCCTTTCCTCCTTGAATGGAGCAAGTATCGCTGCTATCGAAACCTAGACCACGCTCCTGCGTGTATGGGTCTCTTTTATTCTGCCGGCTTGAAGCAACTTTTACCCCTACAGTCTGGGTTCTGTGTTTTCCGGGCAGCCTCCTGAGACAGGTATTCGCGGTGCACGCCTCCAGCGTGTATGTGAGAACTCGGACTTGGATTACAAACGGCCGTTTGTGTTAAACTCTCTTTCCCTCTACTTCTTTCAAAGTGGGGTAGTTTAAGTAGATGTCCAGTGCTTTCTATTGTAGAAAGGTTTTTTTCTACAATAGAAAGCACTGGACATCTACTTAAACTACCCCACTTTGAAAGAAGTAGAGGGAAAGAGAGTTTAACACAAACGGCCGTTTGTAATCCAAGTCAGAGTTCTCACATACACGCTGGAGGCGTGCACCGCGAATACCTGTCTCAGGAGGCTGCCCGGAAAACACAGAACCCAGACTGTAGGGGTAAAAGTTGCTTCAAGCCGGCAGAATAAAAGAGACCCATACACGCAGGGGCGTGGTCTAGGTTTCGATAGCAGCGATACTTGCTCCATTCAAGGAGGAAAGGCAGAAAACACATACCGGTAAGAAATACATTGAATTCATCAGACACAGATGTGTCAGAAGAACCGGTAAGCCCGTCCTTATACATTTATTGAACTATTCCTATTACAGCCAAGTCTACCAATAAGAGAAAATACCAAGAGACATTACAAAAACAAATGAATTACATTATTACAACTTATTTATGAAGATAGACATTGTTACTTTTTGATCGAAAATAGTAACATCGAGAGAAAATAAAGCCACTAAAACTGCGGCAATAAACTATTAAGGTGGAATAAAGAAAAATAAATTTTGAAAGGTGGAATCACTTAGAAAGATCATAAAAAGCTCATTATAGAAGTATTTTATATAACCAAATATTGCTTATTTTAAATTCAGGGAGACGTCCCATATCTATATTTCTGGAATACTATATTTTTATTATGTTTTTATGTTTTAAATAAATGTACTTTTGTTAAATTGTAAAGAGGTCTCCAGACTATCTTATTTAGCTTATAGCGCTCCTACACTCTATATTGTTTTGTAACTTTGAAATTTTACTCGGTAATCATAGGGAAGATTACCTGTGAAGGAGCTTTAAGATTAGATTCCAGGCGCAGTTTCTTGTATATCTATTTTTACATTGATAAACACACATTTGAGTATTTATTGGTTGAACACCCCCGCACTCCTATTTTTTACCATCTTCCCAAGACACATAAGGGCCTGGAAGATATAAAAGGACGCCCAATAGTGTCAGGGAACGGTTCCCTTTTTGAGCCCTTAGGGGAATGGCTTGATGATATTTTGCAAGCTCCCTAGTCACATTAGAGACACCACCGACATTAACATTGTTGAGAAATGTGAATGGAAAAAAGAATACAGTTGGCTGACAGTGGACGTGGCATCACTGTATTCTACCATTCACCATCAGCTAGGTTTGAAAGCAGTCCAATGCTTTCTTGAAGAGAGCACTAATTACACTGAAGGGATGATTGAGTATATTCTTGAAGTCACCAAGTTCCTATTGGAACAGAATTATTTTATGTTTGATGGGGAGTACTACCTTCAGAGATTAGGCACTGCAATGGGGGCACGTTTTGCCCCTTCATACGCCAACCTTTTCTTAGGTTGGTGGGAAAGAACTGTGATCTATGGAGGTGGTAATCCCTATCTTAACAAAATTTGTCTATTTAAGAGATTTATTGATGATCTTGTGTTTATATGGGATGGAATTGCATCAGATGCTGAATTTTTTGCTAACCATCTTAATAGATCAGACTGTGGTATCTCTTTCACATTTGAATGGAATAAAAATGAGGTGAATTTTCTTGATATAACCCTAAAAGGAAATGTAGAAACCTGTAAAATTGATACTTCCCTGTATCGTTAGCCCATTTCGAGCAATACTATTTCTCCAACATAGGTGTGTCCGGTCCACGGCGTCATCCTTACTTGTGGGATATTCTCTTCCCCAACAGGAAATGGCAAAGAGCCCAGCAAAGCTGGTCACATGATCCCTCCTAGGCTCCGCCTACCCCAGTCATTCTCTTTGCCGTTGTACAGGCAACATCTCCACGGAGATGGCTTAGAGTTTTTTAGTGTTTAACTGTAGTTTTTATTATTCAATCAAGAGTTTGTTATTTTAAAATAGTGCTGGTATGTACTATTTACTCAGAAACAGAAAAGAGATGAAGATTTCTGTTTGTATGAGGAAAATGATTTTAGCAACCGTCACTAAAATCCATGGCTGTTCCACACAGGACTGTTGAGAGCAATTAACTTCAGTTGGGGGAACAGTGAGCAGTCTCTTGCTGCTTGAGGTATGACACATTCTAACAAGACGATGTAATGCTGGAAGCTGTCATTTTCCCTATGGGATCCGGTAAGCCATGTTTATAAAGATCGTAAATAAGGGCTTCACAAGGGCTTATTAAGACTGTAGACTTTTTCTGGGCTAAATCGATTCATTATTAACACATATTTAGCCTTGAGGAATCATTTTATCTGGGTATTTTGATATAATAATATCGGCAGGCACTGTTTTAGACTCCTTATTATTTAGGGGCTTTCCCAAATCATAGGCAGAGCCTCATTTTCGCGCCGGTGTTGCGCACTTGTTTTTGAGAGGCATGACATGCAGTCGCATGTGAGAGGAGCTCTGATACTTAGAAAAGACTTTCTGAAGGCGTCATTTGGTATCGTATTCCCCTTTGGGCTTGGTTGGGTCTCAGCAAAGCAGATACCAGGGACTGTAAAGGGGTTAAAGTTAAAAACGGCTCCGGTTCCGTTATTTTAAGGGTTAAAGCTTCCAAATTTGGTGTGCAATACTTTTAAGGCTTTAAGACACTGTGGTGAAAATTTGGTGAATTTTGAACAATTCCTTCATGTTTTTTCGCAATTGCAGTAATAAAGTGTGTTCAGTTTAAAATTTAAAGTGACAGTAACGGTTTTATTTTAAAACGTTTTTTGTACTTTGTTATCAAGTTTATGCCTGTTTAACATGTCTGAACTACCAGATAGACTGTGTTCTGAATGTGGGGAAGCCAGAATTCCTATTCATTTAAATAAATGTGATTTATGTGACAATGACAATGATGCCCAAGATGATTCCTCAAGTGAGGGGAGTAAGCATGGTACTGCATCATTCCCTCCTTCGTCTACACGAGTCTTGCCCACTCAGGAGGCCCCTAGTACATCTAGCGCGCCAATACTCCTTACTATGCAACAATTAACGGCTGTAATGGATAATTCTGTCAAAAACATTTTAGCCAAAATGAACACTTACCAGCGTAAGCGTGACTGCTCTGTTTTAGATACTGAAGAGCATGACGACGCTGATAATAATGGTTCTGAAGGGCCCCTAACCCAGTCTGATGGGGCCAGGGAGGTTTTGTCTGAGGGAGAAATTACTGATTCAGGGAACATTTCTCAACAAGCTGAACCTGATGTGATTACGTTTAAATTTAAGTTGGAACATCTCCGCATTCTGCTCAAGGAGGTATTATCCACTCTGGATGATTGTGACAAGTTGGTCATCCCAGAGAAACTATGTAAAATGGACAAGTTCCTAGAGGTCCCGGGACTCCCAGAAGCTTTTCCTATACCCAAGCGGGTGGCGGACATTGTTAATAAAGAATGGGAAAGGCCCGGTATTCCTTTCGTCCCTCCCCCCATATTTAAAAAATTGTTTCCTATGGTCGACCCCAGAAAGGACTTATGGCAGACAGTCCCCAAGGTCGAGGGAGCGGTTTCCACTTTAAACAAACGCACCACTATACCCATAGAGGATAGTTGTGCTTTCAAAGATCCTATGGATAAAAAATTAGAAGGTTTACTTAAAAAGATGTTTGTTCAGCAGGGTTACCTTCTACAACCTATTTCATGCATTGTCCCTGTAGCTACAGCCGCATGTTTCTGGTTCGATGAGCTGATAAAGGCGGTCGATAGTGATTCTCCCCCTTATGAGGAGATTATGGACAGAATCAATGCTCTCAAATTGGCTAATTCTTTCACCCTAGACGCCACTTTGCAATTGGCTAGGTTAGCGGCTAAGAATTCAGGGTTTGCTATTGTGGCGCGCAGAGCGCTTTGGTTGAAATCTTGGTCAGCTGATGCGTCTTCCAAGAACAAGCTACTTAACATTCCTTTCAAGGGGAAAACGCTGTTTGGCCCTGACTTGAAAGAGATTATCTCTGATATCACTGGGGGTAAGGGCCACGCCCTTCCTCAGGATCGGCCTTTCAAGGCAAAAAATAAACCTAATTTTCGTCCCTTTCGTAGAAACGGACCAGCCCAAAGTGCTACGTCCTCTAAGCAAGAGGGTAATACTTCTCAAGCCAAGCCAGCTTGGAGACCAATGCAAGGCTGGAACAAGGGAAAGCAGGCCAAGAAACCTGCCACTGCTACCAAGACAGCATGAAATGTTGGCCCCCGATCCGGGACCGGATCTGGTGGGGGGCAGACTCTCTCTCTTCGCTCAGGCTTGGGCAAGAGATGTTCTGGATCCTTGGGCGCTGGAAATAGTCTCCCAAGGTTATCTTCTGGAATTCAAGGGGCTTCCCCCAAGGGGGAGGTTCCACAGGTCTCAGTTGTCTTCAGACCACATAAAAAGACAGGCATTCTTACATTGTGTAGAAGACCTGTTAAAAATGGGAGTGATTCATCCTGTTCCATTAAGAGAACAAGGGATGGGGTTCTACTCCAATCTGTTCATAGTTCCCAAAAAAGAGGGAACGTTCAGACCAATCTTAGATCTCAAGATCTTAAACCATTCGAACTATTCTTCCTTCCATCCAGGAGGGTCAATTCATGACCACGGTGGATTTAAAGGATGCGTATCTACATATTCCTATCCACAAGGAACATCATCGGTTCCTAAGGTTCGCATTCCTGGACAAGCATTACCAGTTCGTGGCGCTTCCTTTCGGATTAGCCACTGCTCCAAGGATTTTCACAAAGGTACTAGGGTCCCTTCTAGCTGTGCTAAGACCAAGGGGCATTGCTGTAGTACCTTACTTGGACGACATTCTGATTCAAGCGTCGTCCCTTCCTCAAGCAAAGGCTCACACGGACATTGTCCTGGCCTTTCTCAGATCTCACGGATGGAAAGTGAACGTGGAAAAGAGTTCTCTATCTCCGTCAACAAGGGTTCCCTTCTTGGGAACAATAATAGACTCCTTAGAAATGAGGATTTTTCTGACAGAGGCCAGAAAAACAAAACTTCTAGACTCTTGTCGGATACTTCATTCCGTTCCTCTTCCTTCCATAGCGCAGTGCATGGAAGTGATCGGTTTGATGGTAGCGGCAATGGACATAGTTCCTTTTGCGCGCATTCATCTAAGACCATTACAACTGTGCATGCTCAGTCAGTGGAATGGGGACTATACAGACTTGTCTCCGAAGATACAAGTAAATCAGAGGACCAGAGACTCACTCCGTTGGTGGCTGTCCCTGGACAACCTGTCACAAGGGATGACATTCCGCAGACCGGAGTGGGTCATCGTCACGACCGACGCCAGTCTGATGGGCTGGGGCGCGGTCTGGGGATCCCTGAAAGCTCAGGGTCTTTGGTCTCGGGAAGAATCTCTTCTACCGATAAATATTCTGGAACTGAGAGCGATATTCAATGCTCTCAAGGCTTGGCCTCAGCTAGCGAGGGCCAAGTTCATACGGTTTCAATCAGACAACATGACAACTGTTGCGTACATCAACCATCAGGGGGGAACAAGGAGTTCCCTAGCGATGGAAGAAGTGACCAAAATCATTCTATGGGCGGAGTCTCACTCCTGCCACCTGTCTGCTATCCACATCCCAGGAGTGGAAAATTGGGAAGCGGATTTTCTGAGTCGTCAGACATTGCATCCGGGGGAGTGGGAACTCCATCCGGAAATCTTTGCCCAAGTCACTCAGCTGTGGGGCATTCCAGACATGGATCTGATGGCCTCTCGTCAGAACTTCAAAGTTCCTTGCTACGGGTCCAGATCCAGGGATCCCAAGGCGGCTCTAGTGGATGCACTAGTAGCACCTTGGACCTTCAAACTAGCTTATGTGTTCCCGCCGTTTCCTCTCATCCCCCGGCTGGTAGCCAGGATCAATCAGGAGAGGGCGTCGGTGATCTTGATAGCTCCTGCGTGGCCACGCAGGACTTGGTATGCAGATCTGGTGAATATGTCATCGGCTCCACCTTGGAAGCTACCTTTGAGACGAGACCTTCTTGTTCAGGGTCCGTTCGAACATCCGAATCTGGTTTCACTCCAGCTGACTGCTTGGAGATTGAACGCTTGATCTTATCGAAGCGAGGGTTCTCAGATTCTGTTATCGATACTCTTGTTCAGGCCAGAAAGCCTGTAACTAGAAAGATTTACCACAAAATTTGGAAAAAATATATCTGTTGGTGTGAATCTAAAGGATTCCCTTGGGACAAGGTTAAGATTCCTAAGATTCTATCCTTCCTTCAAGAAGGATTGGAAAAAGGATTATCTGCTAGTTCCCTGAAGGGACAGATTTCTGCCTTGTCTGTGTTACTTCACAAAAAGCTGGCAGCTGTGCCAGATGTTCAAGCCTTTGTTCAGGCTCTGGTTAGAATTAAGCCTGTTTACAAACCTTTGACTCCTCCTTGGAGTCTCAACTTAGTTCTTTCAGTTCTTCAGGGGGTTCCGTTTGAACCCTTACATTCCGTTGATATTAAGTTATTATCTTGGAAAGTTTTGTTTTTAGTTGCGATTTCTTCTGCTAGAAGAGTTTCAGAATTATCTGCTCTGCAGTGTTCTCCTCCTTATCTGGTGTTCCATGCAGATAAGGTGGTTTTACGTACTAAACCTGGTTTTCTTCCAAAAGTTGTTTCTAACAAAAACATTAACCAGGAGATTATCGTACCTTCTCTGTGTCCGAAACCAGTGTCAAAGAAGGAACGTTTGTTGCACAATCTGGATGTTGTTCGCGCTCTAAAATTCTATTTAGATGCTACAAAGGATTTTAGACAAACATCTTCCTTGTTTGTTGTTTATTCCGGTAAAAGGAGAGGTCAAAAAGCAACTTCTACCTCTCTCTCTTTTTGGATTAAAAGCATCATCAGATTGGCTTACGAGACTGCCGGACGGCAGCCTCCCGAAAGAATCACGGCTCATTCCACTAGGGCTGTGGCTTCCACATGGGCCTTCAAGAACGAGGCTTCTGTTGATCAGATATGTAGGGCAGCGACTTGGTCTTCACTGCACACTTTTACCAAATTTTACAAGTTTGATACTTTTGCTTCTTCTGAGGCTATTTTTGGGAGAAAGGTTTTGCAAGCCGTGGTGCCTTCCATTTAGGTGACCTGATTTGCTCCCTCCCTTCATCCGTGTCCTAAAGCTTTGGTATTGGTTCCCACAAGTAAGGATGACGCCGTGGACCGGACACACCTATGTTGGAGAAAACAGAATTTATGTTTACCTGATAAATTACTTTCTCCAACGGTGTGTCCGGTCCACGGCCCGCCCTGGTTTTTTTAATCAGGTCTGATAATTTATTTTCTTTAACTACAGTCACCACGGTACCATATGGTTTCTCCTATGCAAATATTCCTCCTTAACGTCGGTCGAATGACTGGGGTAGGCGGAGCCTAGGAGGGATCATGTGACCAGCTTTGCTGGGCTCTTTGCCATTTCCTGTTGGGGAAGAGAATATCCCACAAGTAAGGATGACGCCGTGGACCGGACACACCGTTGGAGAAAGTAATTTATCAGGTAAACATAAATTCTGTTTTTACACACTACAAGTAACCATCTTAAGCATGTATTTGGTGGAATTGTTAAGGGTCAACTCATGAGAGTGAAAAGAAATTGTTCTAGTGGTAAGACCTGTGATGAGGAGAGTACCCTATTAAAGAAGAGACTATCTGCTAGAAGTTATCAGAAAGGGATTATTACCAGAGCAGAGAGAGAAGTATCAGATATGGATAGAAAATCTCTGTTAAGAGAACAAAGGAGTAAGGAGAGGGCTACACGTCCCATTTTCACTACACAATACTCCAATCAATATCATGATATTTGCAAAATAATTAAGAAATATCTTCCCCTAGCCTACGGAGACGATATATTAAAGGATATTGTTAATAAAGGATGTAGATTTGTATACTCTAAAGGCCCTAGTCTACAAAGTATCCTTTCACCCAGCATGTTAAGAACTCCTTCATCTGAGTCATAAAGGAACGTACAAATGTGGGAATAAAAGATGTAAAGCATGTGACTATATTAAAGTCACGGATTGCTTTGTCATATTCCACAAGAGAAATTTTTTAAACCAGAGGTTGCATAAATTGTGCCTCTAAATTTGTGATATATCTAATAGAATGCTCCATTTGTAAGGGTCAATACATTGGAATGACCACTAGGGACATATGCACCCGAATTAGAGAGCACCTGTCGTATATCACAAATAAAGTCAGATGTTCAGCTCTTTTGTGCACTTTCAAAATGTCAACTCTTTTTCTTGGTCAGCTATAGAGCAAGTAACGAATAACCCTAGAGGTGGTAATAAATTCCGTACCCTCTGTAAACAAGAGGTATATTGGATTCATAAATTACAAACCCAAATACCCAAGGGCTACAATTCAGATATGGACATTATGAATACTTACACAGTATTAAATGTATATATCAGTGTTGTTTCATAGATATTTTTTAGTTCCGCATTAAGAGTCATGCTAAGTACTTATGTATAAACAAATTTGAACAAGAACATATAGTGTTGAAATTTATATTTCTCTAATAACGCTGTTAGTCTATAATTGCATATTTTGATATCTATAGTCATATTATATTAGATATATATATAATTTGTACAGGAGACCATATATTCTCCTACTAGTGTACCTTAATATATATCTACATATGCTGCCTCTTTTTGATCTGTTTAGGTTTAATACCTTGTAAGCATATTGAATATATATGTGAGAATCTTAGACCACTATATATGCATGTTTGAGTACAGCGGACGATAGGATATTATTTCTACTATCTGTGTATCTATACTACATATGGACTTGCTATGTTAGTTACTTATTGTTCTTGAACATTGTACTTTTAGCTGCTGTAAACCGGGTAATTACTACATGAATGGGTGTGTTTAAATTTTAACCAATAACAAGCAAGCACTTTTTCTGTTAAATAGGTGTGTTTTACACAGGTGCTTCATGATCTATGACTAAGGCTCAAGCCGAAACGCGTAAGATCGCTTTCTGAGCCCATTTCTCTTGCAAGGTGTATCCAGTCCACGGCTTCATCCTTTACTTGTGGGATATTCTCATTCCCTACAGGAAGTGGCTATGAGAACACACAGCAGAGCTGTCCATATAGCTCCCCCTCTAGCTCCGCCCCCCAGTCATTCTCTTTGCCGGCTCTGGCAGGGCCACTCTACGGAAGGGTAAAGTGAATGTGGTGTTAGATTTGTAGTTTTATATCTTCAATCAAGAGTTTGTTATTTTTAAATGGTACCGGTTTGTACTATTTGCTCTATAGCAGAAATGTGATGAATTCTGCTGAGGAAAATGATTTTAGCATGTTGTAACTAAAATCCACTGCTGTTCCCACACAGGACTGAGGAGTACCAGAAAACTTCAGTTTTGGGGAACAGTTTGCAGGCTTAACTGCAATAAGGTATGTTCAGTCATCTTTTTCTAGACAAGACTCAGTTAATGCTATTAGACTGACAAGAATCCCCATGTGGGGAAGGTAAGCTATGTTCTGAGACTCAGTATAGAATTGAAGGTTTACTTAACAGGGCTTAATAGGCTGGTGGACACTGTTACAGGGCAATCGATTATATATTTGGAAAAATACTCGTTATAGACACTTTTTAAGCACTTTGGTGTGTTTATTATGGGGTTATCTTCCACATGGCATATGTTTAGTCACCTATTTGGGATTTTGAAGGCCCCAGAACTCCGGAGTGGAGGGGGAGGGGGCCTAATTTTCGCGCCTCAGTTGCGCAGTTAATATTAGCAGACTGTTCATGCAGCTTCACGTGGAGGGTCCAGAGACTGCTTGAGGACCTCAAAGAAGCTTGGTTTCCCCAGAACTAATCCCCAAGGGCAGGTAGGGCCACAGCAGTAAGCTGTGGCAAGGTGCTGTAGTTTATTAACCGTTTGTCTGCTTTAGGTTGCTCCGGTTTGGGCATTAAGGGGTTAATCGGGCTGAAAATTGTTGTGCAATCATTTCAAAGCCTTAGGCTCATACGGTAAAAATTTCAAAAAGATTGGATCATTTTTCAAGGTTTGGTAAAATTGTGTGCACTTTTTATTTCTTAAAGGCACAGTAACGTTTTTTTTCAAATTGTAAATTTTATTTGAATAAAGTGTTTCCAAGCCTGCTTGTGTATATTACTAGTCTGTTAAACATGTCTGACACTAAGGAAAGGCCTTGCTCTATGTGTTCAGAAGCCATGGTGGAACCCCCTCTAAAATTGTGTTCCAAATGCACTAATGTGTCTATACACTTTAAAGATCATATTGTGTCACTTAAAAATGTAGCCCTAGATGATTCTTTGACGGAAGGTAACGAGGATAGTCCGCCTTCCTCTCCCCATGTGTCGCCACCAGTTACGCCTGCGTGTGCGATGCCTAGTACCTCTAGTGCATTGGCAGCTATTACATTACAACAACTTGCGACGGTCATGGATAATTCCCTTGCGACATTTCTATCCAAACTGCCAGTTTTTCCTACAAAGCGTGATGGCTCTGTTTTAAGATCAGATTATGAGCAGTCAGAAGCTTTGGGAGGTTTATCTGATGTACCCTCACAACACTCTGAAGTGGCGGTGAGGGATTTGATGTCTGAGGGAGAAATTTCTGACTCAGGAAAGGTTTCTCAGCGGGCAGAATCAGATTCATTAGCGTTTAAATTTAAACTGGAACACCTCCGTGTATTGCTCAGGGAGGTATTAGCCACTCTGGATGATTGTGATCCTATGGTGGTCCCAGAGAAATTGCGTAAAATGGACAAGTACCTAGAGGTCCCTGTATACACTAATGCGTTTCCGATCCCTAAAAGGGTTGCGGATATTGTTACTAGGGAGTGGGATAGACCAGGTGACCCTTTTGTTCCCCCCCCCCCTATTTTTAAGAAAATGTTCCCCATAACTGACCCCAGATGGGACTCGTGGCAGACGGTTCCTAAGGTAGAGGGGGCTGTTTCTTCTCTTGCTAAGCGCACAACCATACCAATTGAAGACAGTTGTGCTTTTAAAGATCCTATGGATAAAAGATTAGAAGGTTTACTTAAGAAAATTTTTGTTCAACAAAGTTTTCTTCTCCAACCTATTGCCTGCATTATTCCTGTAACTACTGCAGCGGCTTTCTGGTTTGAGGCGCTGGAGGAGTCGCTCCAGACGGAGACCTCATACAACGAAATTATGGATAGAATTAAGGCTCTAAAGCTGGCTAATTCTTTTATCACAGATGCCGCCTTGCAATTAGCTAAGTTAGCGGCAAAAAATTCAGGTTTCGCCATTATGGCGCGCAGAGCGCTTTGGCTCAAATCATGGTTGGCCGATGTGTTGTCAAAATCTAAATTATTAAATATCCCTTTCAAGGGAAAGACCCTTTTTGGGCCAGAATTGAAAGAGATTATTTCAGAAATCACCGAGGGAAAGCGCCATGCTCTCCCTCAGGACAAGCCCTTTAAAGCTAGAAACAAAGCTAATTTTCGTTCCTTTTGTAACTTCAGGAGAGGTCCGGCTTCAGCCTCTACAGCTGCAAAGCAAGAGGGTAACGCTTCACAGCCCAAGGCAACCTGGAAGCCTTACCAGGGCTGGAACAAGGGTAAACAGGCCAAAAAGCCTGCAGCTGCTACCAAGACAGCATGAAGGGGTAGCCCCCGATCCGGGACCGGATCGGGTAGGGGGCAGACTCTCTCTCTTCGCTCAGGCTTGGGCAAGAGATGTTCACGATCCCTGGGCAGTAGAGATTGTTACCCAGGGATAGCTTCTAGAATTTAAGGACTCCCCTCCAAGGGGAAGGTTTCACATTTCTCGTCTGTCTTCAGACCAGACAAAGAAAGAGGCGTTCTTATGCTGTGTAGCAGATCTACTCACGATGGGAGTGATATGTCCAGTTCCAATTGCAGAACAAGGAACGGGCTTTTACTCAAACCTGTTTGTGGTTCCCAAAAAAGAGGGAACTTTCAGACCAATCCTGGATCTAAAAATTCTAAACAAATTCCTCAGAGTCCCATCATTCAAGATGGAGACCATTCGAACAATCTTACCAATGATCCAGGAAGGTCAATATATGACTACCATGGATTTAAAGGATGCGTACCTACATATCCCTATCCACAAAGATCATCACCAGTTTCTCAGGTTCGCTTTTCTGGACAAGCATTACCAGTTCGTGGCTCTTCCTTTTGGGTTTGGCCACTGCTCCCAGAATTTTCACGAAAGTGCTAGGTTCCCTTCTGGCGGTGCTAAAACCGCGGGGCATAGCAGTAGCGCCTTATCTAGACGACATCCTAATTCAGGCGTCGTCTTTTCCCAGAGCCAAGGCTCACACGGAGATTATACTGGCCTTTCCCAGAGCCAAGGCTCACACGGAGATTGTACTGGCCTTTCTAAGGTCTCACAGGTGGAAGGTGAACATAGAAAAGATTAATAGATTCGGTAGAAATTAAGATATTTCTGACGGAGGTCAGAAAGTTAAAGCTTTTAGCTACTTGCCAAGTACTTCATTCCACTCCTCAGCCATCTGTAGCTCAGTGCATGGAGGCAATCGGATTAATGGTAGCGGCAATGGACATAGTCCCTTTTGCTCGAATACATCTCAGACCACTGCAACTGTGCATGCTCAAATAGTGGAATGGGGATTACGCAGACTTGTCTCCTCAGATACAATTGGACCAGGGGACCAGAGACTCTCTTCTCTGGTGGTTGTCTCAGGATCATCTGTCTCAGGGAACGTGTTTCCGCAGACCAGAATGGATCATTGTAACGACCGATGCCAGTCTGTTAGGCTGGGGTGCAGTCTGGGACTCCCTGAAAGCTCAGGGCTTATGGTCTCGGGAAGAATCTCTTCTCCCGATAAACATTTTGGAACTGAGAGCGATATTCAATGCGCTTCAGGCATGGCCTCAACTAGCTGCGGCCAAATTCATCAGATTTCAGCCTGACAACATCACGACTGTAGCTTACATCAATCATCAGGGGGGAACGAAGAGTTCCTTAGCGATGAAGGAAGTCTCCAAATTAATCAGGTGGGCGGAGGATCACTCCTGCCATCTCTCAGCAATTCACATCCCAGGAGTGGACAACTGGGAAGCAGATTTTCTAAGTCGTCAGACTTTTCACCCGGGGGAGTGGGAACTCCACCCGGAGGTTTTTGCTCAGCTGATTCAGCTATGGGGCACTCCAAATTTGGATCTGATGGCGTCCCGTCAGAACACCAAATTTCCTCTCTACGGATCCAGGTCCAGGGACCCCAAGGCGGTATTGATAGATGCTCTAGCAGTGCCTTGGTCCTTCAATCTGGCTTATGTCTTTCCCCCGTTTCCTCTTCTCCCTCGTCTGGTTGCCAGAATCAAGCAGGAGAAGGCTTCTGTGATTCTGATAGCGCCTGCGTGGCCACGCAGGACTTGGTATGCAGACCTAGTGGACATGTCATCTGTTCCACCATGGACACTGCCAATGAGGCAGGATCTTCTAATACAGGGTCCATTCAAGCATCTAAATCTAGTTTCTCTGCGTCTGACTGCTTGGAGATTGAACTCTTAATTCTATCAAAGTGTGGTTTCTCTGAGTCAGTTATAGATACTCTGATTCAGGCTAGAAAGCCTGTCACTAGGAAAATCTACCATAAGATATGGCGAAAATATCTTTGTTGGTGTGAATCCAAGGTTTACTCATGGAGTAAGATTAGGATTCCCAGAATATTGTCTTTTCTCCAAGAAGGATTGGAGAAAGGATTGTCAGCTAGTTCCTTAAAGGGACAGATATCTGCTCTGTCTATTCTCTTGCATAAGCGTCTGGCAGAGGTACCAGACGTTCAAGCGTTTGCTCAGGCTCTAGTCAGAATCAAGCCTGTTTATAAACCTGTGGCTCCACCATGGAGTCTTAATTTAGTTCTTTCAGTTCTTCAAGGGGTTCCGTTTGAACCTTTACATTCCATAGATATTAAGTTATTATCTTGGAAAGTTCTGTTTTTGGTAGCTATATCTTCTGCTCGAAGACTTTCAGGATTGTCTGCTTTACAGTGTGATTCACCTTACCTGGTGTTTCACGCAGATAAGGTTGTTTTGCGTACCAAACCTGGTTTTCTTCCTAAGGTTGTTTCTAACAAGAATATTAACCAGGAAATAATAGTTCCTTCTCTGTGTCCTAACCCATCTTCAAAGAAGGAATGCCTGCTACACAATCTTGATGTGGTCCGTGCTTTAAAATTCTATTTACAAGCAACTAAAGACTTCAGACAAACATCATCCTTATTTGTCATTTATTCTGGTAAGAGGAGAGGTCAGAAAGCGACTGCTACCTCTCTTTCCTTCTGGCTGAAAAGCATCATCAGGTTGGCTTAAGAGACTGCTGGCCAGCAGCCTCCTGAACGAATTACTGCTCATTCTACCAGAGCTGTGGCTTCCACATGAGCTTTCAAGAATGAGGCTTCTGTTGAACAGATTTGTAAGGCAGCGACTTGGTCTTCACTGCATACTTTTGCCAAATTTTACAAATTCGATACTTTTGCTTCTTCGGAGGCTATTTTTGGGAGAAAGGTTTTGCAAGCAGTGGTGCCTTCCGTTTAAGGTACCTGTCTTGTTCCCTCCCTTCATCCGTGTCCTAAAGCTTTGGTATTGGTATCCCACAAGTAAAGGATGAAGCCGTGGACTGGATACACCTTGCAAGAGAAAACAGAATTTATGCTTACCTGATAAATTACTTTCTCTTGTGGTGTATCCAGTCCACGGCCCGCCCTGGCAATTAAGTCGGGTAAATAAAAAAAAAATGTAAACTACAGTCACCACTGCACCCTATGGTTTCTTCTTTTTCTCCTAACCTTCTGTCAAATGACTGGGGGGCGGAGCTAGAGGGGAAGCTATATGGACAGCTCTGCTGGGTGTTCTCTTTGCCACTTCCTGTAGGGAATGAGAATATCCCACAAGTAAAGGATGAAGCGGTGGACTGGATACACCGCAAGAGAAAGTAATTTATCAGGTAAGCATAATTTCTGTTTTTTTGTGACAAGGTGATTTGCTGCTGTTATTTTATAGCTTTTGATGAAATAATAAAGTTACACTTTTTATGGATGTTCCTGGTCCTCTTTCATTTTTTATACTATACCTATTATGGAGTGAGGAATCCATTATCTTTTGGACTGAATCCAGACTGTGGCGGCTTCAGCTGTAGCCATTGCCGAGTGGAGTAGGAGGAGTCAACCGACACAACCCAGTGTGTATCCAGAAGGACCCGGATTCAACCGCGGCGAGCAGAGTGGGGGTTTGAGGAGCCGATGCTCTTAAGTTTACTTCCCCTGTCAAGTAAGTCCCCGGTGCAGTGACGGCAGTGGATGTGAATACCCACGGGTCAGGTGAATCCTTATGTGGCAGGAGAGCTGGAAGCATTAGCTTCATGGGACGTTGGTAACTATTCGTTACTATCAATGAATAATAAGACTCTGTATCTTTCTGTTATGGCGGTGATTGTTTGGTCTATGTGACTGTGTATATGACCTCTTTCCAGTACTTTTTTCATTTGTGTGTATATATATATATATATGTGTGTGTGTGTGTATATATGTGTGTATGTATATATGTATGTGTGTATATGTATGTGTATATATGTATGTGTGTATATGTATATATATGTGTGTGTGTGTGTATATATATATATATATATATATATATATATATATATATATATATATATATATATATATATATATATATATATATATATATATATAAATGTATATATACTATTTAGAAGACAGAGCTCATAAAAATAAAATGAACCAAAGCAGAACTAAGGCCGCACCGGATATTAAGCCACACTATAAATGCAACAGTGATACCCTCATCGAGTGTGCTTTCCGCTGCACGGCTTACCTTCACTTGAACAATATCACTACGGGTACCTTCCACATATGGATCCCTTCCACAGTATCTTCCTCTGTAAACCAGCCTGTGCAGCACTTCACTTGCCACACTAGTGATGTATCGACCAATTGTTACCGCAACCTCAAAACTGCTCCACCATGTTAGCGTTTACCACGCTGTATCAGGTAATCCAATCATTACGCATTTCGCCCCTCCCCCTTTCCGGGCTGGACTTAGGGCTTCATCAGATGTGTCAAATTGACAGCTTCTCCAGTCTTTATACAGTTGTGTGGATACTTTGTTCCTTCCCCTCCACTGATTCTTAAAGGGGAATTGCGCTCATATGATGATAACATGGCTGAACAAACATGTGCTAAATATTCTTAGCAATATAACTTAGACATCAAAATGGCTATACACATAAATTTGTTACCTAAATAGAAATGCAGCAATAAAACTTTGACAAAGCATTGATAAGCTTACATATGGCTAAACATATCCTTCTAGCCACATACATTTAAAGCCTAAATAATAAGATGTAAAACCATCTAATTCAATACCATTGTCAATCCAAAAAATCACAGAAAACAGGAAAATTCATTTTTTTCATTTTAACCCAGAGGAGAGAGGGTATTGAGTCTATACATCCAGCGTGACTCATGCTGGAGTAATAGCTGGTCTACATTACCCTCTCTCCTTCTGGGTCTAATATGTTCGATACCCAATACTTTGAGCTGAGAGAAGTCAGAGTTATGCATATTTTGGAAGTGCCTAGCCACCGGGCTATCAGGGTCCTTATCCTTAATGCTATCTCTATGCTCTCTCACTCGATCCTTTAGCTCTCGTGTAGTTTTCCCAATGTAAAATTTGGGACACGAACAGTGTAACATATAAATGACATTTGTTGTGTTACAGACAATCCTTTCATTAATATAGTAGGATTTCTCAGAGTACTCAGTGAAGAAATTTGAGGCTTTAACTATGTATTTACAATACACATAGTGGCCACATGGTTGGCAGCCCTTCCTAATCTGTGACTTAGTCAGCTAGTTTTTAGGAATATCTTTTTGGAACTCCCTGTGGACTAATCTGTCCTTTACAGTCGGTGCTCTTTTAGCTGTTAATAAGGGATATTTGGGAATGAATTTAGCAATTGTGTTGTCACTTGACAGAATATGCCAATGTTTTCTAAGGATATCACAAAGTTTATCCCAATGGGAATTTTACTTGGTGATGAGACGAATTTCATTATTACTTGCTAATTTATTTGCCTCCTTATATAACAATTGGCTTCTAGGTGTCTGACGAGCTCTGACCCATCCTTTGCGTATTTGATTCCTAGAATATCCTCTTTGGAGGAACCTCTGTGCCATTTCAGCCGCCTGACCCTCAAAATCAGACTCCGTGTAACAGCACCTTTTCAATCTCAAAAACTGTCCCACTGGAATCCCATTTTTCAGAGCGTCTGGATGATGGCTTCATGCATGTAGCAAACTATTAGTACTTGTTTCTTTCCGAAACACCTAAGGTCCAAAAAAGTAGCTTCCTTATCACTAATTTGATGAGTTAAGAGCAGATTCTTATTGTTCTTATTCAATAACTCAAAAAATTCCCCTGCTGATGCTGCATCACCTTTCCACAATACTAGGATATCGTCCACAAAGTGCAGCCATAGGGCGACATGAGCCTCCACCCATTGGTCTAAACCCTGGAAAACATCAATTGTTTCCCAGACGCCCAGATGTAAACAGGCATAGGTGGGGCGCACGCCGCACCCATGGCTGTACCTCTAAGCTGCCTGTACAACTTCCCATCGAACTTAAATATGTTATTAGTCAGTACAAATTCCAACAATTGTAGTACCAATGATATGTTGTCACTGTACTCCTCTCCCCGCAGCCTTAAGAAATAATTGGCTGCTTCCAGACCCACCTTATGTGGGATGGAGGAGTACAATGACTCCACATCCAGGGTAAGCAGAAGCATATCTGGCTCAATCTTAATTTTATCCAGTCTCCTCAGGACGTCCCCCGTGTCTTGCACATAGGAAGATAATTCTGTTAAGAAGGGACGAAGGTAAAAATCAACATATTTGCTGATCCCCTCAGTGGGTCCCCCAATGCCAGACACGATGGGGCGTCCCGGTTTTTTTTTAACACTCTTGTGTAGTTTAGGGATACAATAGAACGTGGGTATTACTGGGTATGGAGACACAAGAAAATCAAACTCTTTTAGTTAAAGAGCCAGAATCTTTTGCCTGCTTAAAGGGCCACTGTAAGTAAATATTTTCTATGCCTGTTACTAACTAACTACCCCAAATACGCTTTTTATCAATAGCATTTCATTAACATATCTCTACCGTATATCAGAAATCTTGTCTGCAAATTTAATTGTTTTCCAAACCCACTCCGTGGGTATCCTTTGCTCTGTACCAATCCGTTTACAATACCTAGGTTTCAAAATGGCGCTTTAAACACAAAGTTATTGGTTTAAGTGTTTTGAACATGCAGTGCTGAAAATAGTGGGCAGGATAACGTGACATCATCGGCGAATAAAAGATATAACTTTTAGAACGTTATGAAACTTCGTTTTGGAGAAAATATAGGTCAGTAGGTTTTAATTAATGTTTATTAACTTTAATATGTTAGTTGTTTAGCTTAAAAATTATAACAGAAAGTGATCCTTTAAGAATGATAAATAACTCATCACATGATTTCTCATAGGCCAGCTTTGAGACCATCTCATATTGATCTACAACCTGAAGCTGTCTCTGAACCTCCTTCATGTAATCAGCTTGGTCAAGGATTACAATATTGCCTCCCTTATCGGATGGCTTGATCTGAATATCTTTCTTATCCATGAGATCTTTGAGGGCTTTCCTCTCATGTTTAGTTAAATTATCACTCACTACACTTGTTAACCCTATATTCCCCACATCCTGTTCCACACATTTTACGAATGTGTGGACACTAGGTGATAAGGACAATTGGGGCATAAATTTAGAGGATGGTTTGAAGTTTGTTTTTAAGGGGTAGTTAGTACTCTGGTGTTCTCCCTCCTGTTCCTCTAGCAGGGATACCAAATTATCAATGGCCACTACATCCTGACTATCCCCTAGCTCTCCACCTTGGGATTTGTTTCACCATATTTTTTTCAAAATGATTTTCCTTGCAGGTTCAAATCTTTCACAAACTCAAATTTATCAAGACTACTGGCAGGACAGAATGACAGTCCTTTCTTTAAAAGATTAATATGTGCAATATTCAAGCTAATTTTGGAAAGATTTACAACAGACATTTCATCTGAACTATTAGCTAATTCGTACTTCCCCAAAACTTACTCTTTTCTCTGGTTCCTGGTTGTCATACGATATTGGGAGCTGCTCCTGTACCTCCCTCCCCTGCTTCTCTGTCTGTTGGGGTAAGAGGGACCACCTCCCCCTCTTTTGTCTGCCTCCTCTCCTGGTCCTACCCCTAAAGGGATCCAGAAGGAGAGGGGGTAATGTAGATAAGCTATTACTCCAGCATGAGCCACGCTGGATGTATAGACTCAATACCCTCTCTCCTCTGGGTTTAAATGAAAAAATGGAATTTTCCTGTTTTCTGTGATTTTTTTGGATTGACAATGGTATTGAATTAGATGGTTTTACATCTTATTATTTAGGCTTTAAATGTATGTGGCTAGAAGGATATGTTTAGCCATATGAAAGCTTATCAATGCTTTGTCAAAGTTTTATTGCTGCATTTCTATTTAGGTAACAAATTAATGTGTATAGCCATTTTGATGTCTAAGTTATATTGCTAAGAATATTTAGCACATGTTTGTTCAGCCATGTTATCATCATATGAGCGCAATTCCCCTTTAAGAATCAGTGGAGTTGAAGGAATAAAGTATCCACACAAGTGTATAAAGACTAGCGAAGCTGTCAATTTGACACATCTGATGAAGTCCAGCCCGGAAAGGGGGAGGGGCGAAATGCGTAATGATTGGATTACCTGATACAGCGTGCTAAACGCTAACATGGTGGAGCAGTTTTGAGGTTGCGGTAACAATTGGTCGATACACCACTAGCGTGGCAAGTGAAGTGCTGCACAGGCTGGTTTACATCACAGAGGAAGATACTGCGGAAGGGATCCATATGTGGAAGGTACCCGTAGTGATATTGTTCAAGTGAAGGTAAGCCGTGCAGCGGAAAGCCTTGCACTCAGTGGTTCCCCAAATAACGCCTAGCAAAGAGGAATTTGGCATTGAGTTACTGTCTGTAATTGACTCTCTAAGGTATAACTAAGTCCGGTACTGGACAAACACCTGCACCTAAGAGGATAAAGGACGGTATTTCTGTTCACTTGTAACCGGAGCGTGTTATTAACACTAAGTGCCCAGATCTACAGGTGGACTTGTGAATAGCCGGCTCATATATATGCTAGCATGCTAATATATCTTTGGGTGAAAAATTGTTTATTTTCCTTTGTGTACTGAACCATCATCTGCTCTTGGTTATGGCTTTGTATTTTTAATAAATCTATATATGTTTAAGCACACTTGATGAGGGTATCACTGTTGCATTTATAGTGTGGTTTAATATCCGGTGCGGCCTTAGTTCTGCTTTGGTTAATTTTACTTTTATGAGCTCTGTCTTCTAAATGGTATATATACATTTTTGGAACTGCCAGCATGGATATAGGTGCCTGTTACATAGCATTCTGAGTGCCCCCTAGCCCAAGTATATATACATGCATAAACATACAAACTCATGCACACTGTGTAATGAACCACGGAGAGATATAGTTCAATACCATTAGCTAATTTGTAATCAGTATTTGAATATAACACTGTCAATTTCTAACAGTGTAGATATAGCCGGTATATTGTCAGGACTAGAAACCACTGCACAGGATACTCCACTTTGGTTATTCTTAAGTATTAAGCAAATGTATCAAGTAAAAACAAAACACAAGGTTTGTCACATTTCTCGTTATAGGTGTATAATCTCACTTCTTATTTCAGGTATAGGATCTTGTATCACTCTTAGTATACAGAAGTGGTGATAATATTCAAAGTCAACCTTCTCAAAAAATAAATAATGGACAAGCTTGGTTACTCACTGTTATCCGGCCTCACTCATGCAAGATGGCGGAGTTAATGTTATAAACCATTTCACCGGACAGTGTTACCTGTGGAAAGCCTGTGACTTGTATTTCCTTCGCAGCAACCTCCAAATGCTGCAATTCTTTACCAATTTCCACCATGTGTAGAAATAAAAGTCTTATGAGAGACAGAGCATTAAATCATTGCAGTAGATTTATTCAAATAAACAAACAGGTGAACACCACTCCACACACACCTCACAGCCACATCCGACGCGTTTCCTGCCGCTAAACGGCACTTCATCAGGGATATTGACAGCTGCTGTGAACCTCCCTTAAAAAGGCTAATCCCTCGTATCCAAATTTAAAGGTATAGTACTTCCTCTAGAGCCTTTCATACAAGGGGGTTATACAAACACATTGTTACAAAGTAAAACGATATAAAATATTCAATACAATGTTGCAACTTGAGCACACTAAGGTTAACACATAATTTCACATAGAGAGGAACTCCTAGCCTCATATAATATAAATATATATATGACGCTCTATGTATACCATTATTATTCTTACAGTTTATGGCTAGTCTATTTTTAAGTTTACTGGTATGAAAATTAATTACAATTAATATACGAGACATTGCCTTAATTCATAATGATGACAGTGTAGTAAATATTTGAATAGTATAATACAGAAAAATTGAGAATTGATCTGTTCCAATTTCCAAATGCTACATTATTTTATGACAGGACCCACAGTGTTAAGATACTAACAATTATTTTAGACATTAATTCGAATTTCATCTTAATTACCTATATATAATTTTACATCCGAAATCATGTTTATACCCAAAGGACTTCCGGTTTTCAATGTATATATCCAATATACTTCACTCCTATTTAGGGCTTGAACTCTATTTCCCCCAACATTATATTTTGGTATTAAATCAATACCTTGAAAGGAGAAAAGTGTATTGATATATTCCAATTCTTGTTTATCATAATTATCATTTCTTCTGTGTAGTGCAAAGTGCTTCGATACAGGTGTTTTTGGGATATCATTTTCCAAGGACAACAAGTGCTCCCTCACTCTATCCTTGAGCATTCTTGTAGTTCTTCCTGTATATTGACTTTTACACAATTTGCATGTGATCAAATATATTACAAATCTTGAGTTACAATCTATATGGTGGTTGACCTTATATGTATTGCCAGTGACAGTTGAGGTAAAGGTATCACTTTTTTTCATATAGCTGCAAGATTTACAGGGTATTCCTCCACACTTAAAACTACCATTACATTTTCCTAACCACATTTTATTTTCTGTTTTAACTTTGTCAGCAAAGTTCCGTTTCAGACTATTCTCTATAGTTTCAGATCTCCTAGAGACACATCTAACACCTTTTTCTATGGTTCAAGCCCTAAATAGGAGTGAAGTATATTGGATATATACATTGAAAACCGGAAGTCCTTTGGGTATAAACATGATTTTGGATGTAAAATTATATATAGGTAATTAAGATGAAATTCGAATTAATGTCTAAAATAATTGTTAGTATCTTAACACTGTGGGTCCTGTCATAAAATAATGTAGCATTTGGAAATTGGAACAGATCAATTCTCAATTTTTCTGTATTATACTATTCAAATATTTACTACACTCATCATTATGAATTAAGGCAATGTCTCGTATATTAATTGTAATTAATTTTCATACCAGTAAACTTAAAAATAGACTAGCCATAAACTGTAAGAATAATAATGGTATACATAGAGCGTCATATATATATATTTATATTATATGAGGCTAGGAGTTCCTCTCTATGTGAAATTATGTGTTAACCTTAGTGTGCTCAAGTTGCAACATTGTATTGAATATTTTATATCGTTTTACTTTGTAACAATGTGTTTGTATAACCCCCTTGTATGAAAGGCTCTAGAGGAAGTACTATACCTTTAAATTTGGATACGAGGGATTAGCCTTTTTAAGGGAGGTTCACAGCAGCTATCAATATCCCTGACTAAGTGCTGTTTAGCGGCAGGAAACGCGTCGGATGTGGCTGTGAGGTGTGTGTGGAGTGGTGTTCACCTGTTTGTTTATTTGAATAAATCTACTGCAATGATTTAATGCTCTGTCTCTCATAAGACTTTTATTTCTACACATGGTGGAAATTTATATATACATGCAGATTCACAAACATACAGGGACAGATGTATACATGCAGACTCACAAACATACAGGGACAGATGGAGTAAATTCTACGCGTTTCACCCTGAGAAAGCCCTCTCAGGGTGAAACGCGTAGAATTTACTCCAGAAACTTTGCTTTTATTTGGAACCCATCAAAGATTGAAATACACGCAAAAGCTGCGATCCAGCCCCTCCTGTGGACTCTCTAATTTTATGATTTAGGAGACAAAGCCACTGCAAGGACCAGGGATCTGATCAGCGATTACCGAGTATTTACTTTTACCACTATTACCGTCTCTGAACACGGCTACAGCAGGCACAAATTGTCTGACTCAAGTTCAACAAACATCATTGCAGTAAGAAGAAGGATTCATCAAATAATATATTGGTCGATATATTTTCACGGAACGCCATTCATTAGACCTATCAGAGAAGGGGTGTGTGACCCAAACCACCAATCACCACACTAGCGAGCTGTTTGGTCTTTAAGCCGCGAAATACACCGCTATACTGAGACCCGGTACAAGGGCAAAAAGAATCAACACACAGCCTGTCCACCAGCCTCCACAACATCTCTAACTGTAAGGTACCTTACTATTTGTGCCATTGTGACTTTTACTTATGCAGTAACACTGTAGTATATACCACCTACGATGCCCAGTTAACTGCTGCTGAGCAAACTTCTTGTCGACAGATACTACTGATTGCAAGGGAGACGTCCCTAATGTTTTAAATACATCTATTGTTGTTTTATTGATTTTTTATAAGGATTAAATATTTTACGTAGTAATACTGTCACAGAGATTTATTTTTGCTATTTAATCTGTTACTTATTATCCACATATATAGACCTTAATTGCCCACCACATCAAACGTATACACGTCACAATTTTCTTACTACACTAACATCAGTATTAACGATGTCAAATAGGTAAAATCCTCTATCACATTTTCTGTTTTATAACACGCTGTCACTTTATTCAATTAGGAATTGAGACACTGATTTTTATCTTTCAGTTAACAGAAGGATAATAATAGGATATCCACATCACATGCTCATTTTTCCACAATTCTATTTTTTTTTCACTCAAACGGATAGCCGTCTATTAATATAATAGTCACTTCATTGGTAGTGTTATCATAGCTAATCTAACCATTAGCGCCAGTTACCCTTTTTTTAATTATAGCACTCACATTTTTTAAACTACTGAGGAGGAGTTGTTTTTTTTAACCAGGCATTTAGGATAACAGTTAGCGCCAACGCTCACTTCTAAACACTTGTTATCTGTTAGGAAGCCCAATAGTTTTTGTATAAAATGTAGGACCCAAAGAACACGCCGGTGTGAATGATTTAAAAAAAAACGAAAGTGGATACGTTGCAGAAAACGGAAGTGACGTCACTCTTCTCGCGATATTACGCGTTTCGTGGGTCCTATGCCCACTTCGTCAGAGAATATATCCACTTCCATCCTGGGTTTAAAAACGGGCTGTACTGTTATTCCATAGTTCTTGTTTCTTACGTTTCTATATTGAAAATATATACCCTTGTATATACAATTTAAAAGGATTAAACTAACATATAATTAATAATTGATAAATAATATATAATTAACCATTAGTAATTGATTAGATGTAAATGTGGGATTGTGGATTTAAATAGGGAAAGTGATGATATATAATGGACACTAATCATGTGCAAATTAAATTCGATTATAGTGCTTATAACATATATACAAATACACATACACACACACACACACACACACACACACACACACACACATATATATATATATATATATATATATATATATATATATACACACACATATATATATATATATATATATATATATATACACACACATACATATATATATATATATATATATATATATATACACACACACACATATATATACATACACATATATGCACACTCACCATGTATTTTATGGAAATGCTTTTGTTCACCTAGATGTTTATAAAAAGGCTGCTAGATCTATGTCCCTATTCAAGCCATATGGTTTCCTAGTGTTTAATTGGTGGATCCAATATGTTTCCCTTTTCCTTAATTGTAATAGTCTATCTTTACCCCATGACTTAGGTATTTGTTCAATTGCTTTAATAGTGAATTAGTTTGGATTTTTTTTTTTTGTGAAATTCCTTGAAATGTCTACTTAGACCATATTCGGATGTTTCTCCCTCAATGTTTTTTACATGTTCTAGGAGTCTGGTTTTGAGAATTCTCTTGGTTCTACCAATGTAGATTTTTTTTACATGTGCACTCTATTCTATAGACAACAAACTCTGATTTGCAGTTCATATTGGATTGAACTGAAATTTGTTCGGTGTTGTTGTTGATGATCCATTTGTTTTCCAGTTATTTTCGCTAGTCCGTTTGCAACCTTCACAGTTTTTTCTTCCACATTTGTAAAAACCTTTAACTAGTTGTTGATTTATCTCCAATTTTTTAGGCTTATTGGTTTTTAGTTTAGTTTGAGCTAAAATGTTTTTAAGGGTTAAATTCTTTTTATATGATAGATTTTTTCAGAGGACTGGATCTTTTCTTAAAATGTGCCAATGTTCATTCAGAATTTTTTCAATCTGTTTAGATGCACACTTGTAAGTTGTAATGAATATGGGTGTATCATCTGTGTTTGTAGATTGTTTGTTTGATCTTGTTCTTTGGTTTGAGTAAAGTGCTTCTTTCCATAGTTTTCACTTTGTTGTATGCTTCCGAGATGTCTTTTTCGTTAAAGCCCTTTTCTTTGATTTTTTTTTAAAACTGTCGGAGGCTTCAAAATCCTCAGTTTCAGTGCAGTTCCTTTTAATCCTTTGGAATTGTCCAAAAGGTGTGTGTATGTATATATATATATATATATATATATATATATATATATATTTATTTTTTTTATCTATTTTGGATGATGGCCACTCTTCGCATGTAGGTAGTCATTAGTGTCTTTTTTTTGGTGAATAATTTTGTGCTGATTCTCTCACCTTTAGTAAATATAGTAATGTCTAAGAAATGTATTTGATTTTTGTTCCATTCCTTAGTGAACTTAAGGTTAAAGTTATTATGATAAATCATTTCCACAAAATCATTAAATACTGCTAAATCTCTTTTCCAGATTATTAAGATATCATCAATGAATCTGAACCAATGGATAATAATTTCGGAGAAACAGTTCTTTTGCCATATTGTAAGATCCTCGAACATGCCCATATACAAATTTGCGAAGTTTGGGGCAAACTTTGTTCCCATGGCAGTGCCTGTTTTTTTGGATGTAGATTTTATCCTCAAAGGAAAAGTAATTTCTTGAAAGGATGAATTCTATTGAATCGCAAAGGAAACAAATTTGATTTTTGTTTAGATCATTTTTTAAGGCATATTCAATAACTTCTATTACCTTATTATGTGGGATAGAGGTGTATAAGGCTGACACATCGAGTGTAGCAAATGCACATTCTGCATCCCATTTTATTTAATCTAATTTTGTGAGTAGATGTGGAGTGTCCCTGATATGTGATACAAGTTTCGGGACATATTGTGAAAGATTATTTGTTAGGTTTCCAATGCCAGATATAATTGGCCTGCCAGGCGGGTTGGCTATATCCTTGTGTATTTTGGGTAGATGATAAGATGTTGACATCTTAGGTTTTTCAATTTTAAGGAATTTGTATTCTCCTTCTGTGCATATTTGATTCTTCATTGCTGTGTTTAGAAGATGATGATAATCATTTAGGAACATTTCTGTTGGATCTGTTTCCAATACCGCATATGTTTTGGCATCTGAAAGTAGATGTATTGCTTCTCCTATATATGTATGCCTGTCTTGAATGACTTTTGATCCCCCTTCATCTGCCTCTCTGAAGATAATTGTGGTATCTTCACTGAGCGTTTTTAAAGCTTCCTTTTCTTTAATGCTTAGATGGTTTTGCTTAATGTTATAGGATTCGCAGAGTTTATCCAGATCATTGAGGACCAAGTCTTCAAATATATTGATAAATTTCCCTTTTGAGTTAATAGGGTAAAAGATAGATTTTGGTTTGAATTGACTGTGTTCAATCTCCAAGTCCACTGTTTGGCATGGCATATTTTCCAGATCCATTAAGTTCATTAGAACTTCTGTCTCCTTGGGTTAGTGTTATTTCATCTCTGGTTGAATCGTTTATTTCAATTTTTTCTCCCGAGTGTTTCTTTATTTTTAGCTGTTCTTTAGTGTAATGTCTTTGTAGGGTCATTTTTCTAATGAATTTATTTGTGTCTATAAATAAAGTAAAAGGATTTGGATCTTTTGTTGGAGCATAGGAAAGTCCTTTTTTTTAGGACTTCCTCGTCTATTTTCGTGAGTGATCTTTTTGAGAAATTGAAAAGTACTGTTTTTTGTTGTTGAGGTGTTTTCTTCTTCCATTTGAATATTGTCTTTTACTGCCAATTTATTCTTTTTCTTCTGTTGTTGTATTCCTCCTCTGCTTCCACGTAATCAAACCTTCTTTTTTTGTGGTCGTGTACTGTTGTATCCTGCATTTTCCGGGATGGACTCATTTCTGTCTCGCATTTCTTAAAAAATGTGGTTGTTCGATTCTGTTGTCATATGTGGTGGATGCTCCTTGATGAAACTGCCTATATTCTTTTCTCCTCCAGTTAGGAGTATTCATTTGTGAATGGTAATCTTGTTTAATTCTTTTTATTCTTGGATGAGTGTTTTTTGGGGGCTGTGACTTGAATGTGTATTTTTACTAAACCTATGTTCATCCCTATTGTTTGGATAAACATTATGAGTGGTATAATGATGTACATTTCTGTTGTGATTCCCATTTATATAGTTATTTTTTGGAGGGTTCTTATACTTGTTAGCCCCCTTCTTGTGTGTCCCATGATGTCCTGAATGTTCTCCTATATTTGGTGTTTTGTTCGGAGGTATTTCTTCATTAAAGAAGGTCCTAATGGAATTAAATTGTGTATTATCTGGTTTTGGAGTATCTGTCATATCAACAAATTCATTTTCTTGGTTGGTGTCTTTAGTTTTAATTGAGTCCTCTTTCTGATCTCTCAATAGCTTGTTTTTTTCTTTTTTATCAGGTCTATTTCTAATTTCTTTATTCTTGTTTCTATTTTTTTGTCTAATTGTTTATAGTATACATCATCTTTATAAGGTTCAAGTGATTTTCTGATCTCTAAGATTTCTTCTCTTATTTAAGAGGTTTTGTTCCCTGAATCTTATTAGGCTATTCATGAATTTCTTACAGCATTCATCCATTGCACCCTCCCAATCCATAATGAGTTAAATGTCTGCTGCATTGAAGATGGGTGTTTTTGTTAGTCTTAAACCTTTGGGGATGATGCCCTTCTTAATATAGTTTTCTAGGCCTATAATATCATGCCAATTGCTTAATTCCAATTTTTTTAGTTTCTCAAGTCTCCTGAATAGGTTTCTGGGATTTATGTCAGGTGTTGTATTAACTGGTTCAAGGATAATGTTGTCTGTATCAGACCAGGTTATAGATCTGTCTTTTGTATTCATATAGTTTCCAATATAGTAATAATAAATAAAAATAAAAAAACACACTCCCTGTGTGATCCACGTATGTGTATATCCCCACTTGAAAAATCGGTAAAACTAAACATGGGTGAAAATGTAGTGCATGATATATTGCTATATGTTGCTATCAGCCAGTGGATCAAAACCAAATGACACTTATATCAAAGGCATAATGTTGGAGCATATTAATGCAAAAGTAATCATATCAAATGGATTGAGTTAATAAAATAAAATAAATCAGGACATCTACCTTTTTATATCGCTTATCTGGTGGTTCAGGAGCTGTAACCATCTTAGCTGCACCTGTGTGTAACACAGCCTAAGTGTCACTGTGTAGCATGCTTCAGACTGCATACTAATGATGTCATACAGGGGAGACCTACCCCAACTACTTTGTGTGATTGCCATATTAACCGACAGCCAACGGGGAAGTAAATGCTAACACATTAAGTACAATTGATAACGGACCAATGTCAAATAGTTAACGGAGCTATACCAAATACGGAGGTGGCATGACATTAAAGCGGCAACAGCAGTCAGGCATGAGAAAGTAAAAAGCAGTGAAAAAATAAATAAAAGGAAGCTCAAACAGAAGGCAAGATAATAGAAAAATAAGTCAGATAAGAAGAAAGGGAAAAAGACCCATAGAATACAAGAAACAGAAATTTAACAGAAAATAAAAGAAACAGAAAAAAGGGAAAATATGGGAAAAATAGGGGAAAATAATAATAATAATAATAATAGAAACATGAAAATAAAATAAAAATAATAATCACAATAAACATAAAAATAAAAATATATAAAAAAAAGGACAAACAATAAGGACAAAAAATAAATAAATAGATAATAAAATAATAAAAATAAAAATAACAATAAATATAAATTATAATAATAAATATAGAAAATTAAAAAAAGAAAATTAAAATAAATTAAATGAAAATAAAATGAACCGTGGTCTCTCAAGAATGAACTGCAAACTCTTATACTGTAGCCTCATATAATATCAGTCTCGAGTAGGGACTGCAAGGGATCAAAACACCCGGATCCTTTATATGCTAAACAGTTCCAATCACAAAAAACAGTGCCAGTCCCGGCTCACATTCAGTCCCCTTGGACGTAAAGTGTTCTATTTAAATATCCACTTGGATTCGATTTGTAATAGCTTGCGATGTCTGTCTCCTCCCCTTGGGATTATGGACATAAGATCAATCATCTTGAACCGAAGGTCCTGTACAGTATATCCGCTAGTGGCAAAATGGTGTGCCACCGGTTGATCACTTCCTTTGTTCTTTATTGCCGTTCTAATCGCTGACCTGTGGTTGGCCATGCGGGTGCGGGCATCATCAACTGTTTTTCCTATGTAAAAAAGCCTACATGGGCAGATGATCAAATTGGCCCCAAAAGGTATAGTACAGGTAAGATAATGCTGGATGTTAAACTTTTGGTTCGTGTCAGGGTGATAAAATGTGGATCCAGGGATCATAGCATGGCATGGGGTGCACCCTATACACCGAAAACATCCCTTTTTGGTATTAGCCATGTATTTTTTTTTGTAGCAATGTTTAGGGTCAGTCCACACCAATTGGTCCTTTAGGTTCCGGTTCCTTTTGAAGCCCACTCTTGCGCTGCCCCACTCTCCAAAAGGTAGTGTAGGGTCACTCTGAATGATATGCCAGTGAGTTTTTATACTCTGTCTGATATATTTTGTCACAAAGGTCATTCGTTTTGTGCAATCTCTCTCTCGTATTCTTGGGGTTATCCTGTTCAGTCATGCACTCTAGGAGATATTGCTATTATATCCCCTTGTCATAAACTTATTCGCCATATTCTGAAGTTGTGTCTTCATTGTCTCTGAGTTGCTGTTGTTTCTACTAACTCTTGACATTTGGCCTTGAGGAATGACTCTAAGTTGAGATGCTGGATGGCAGCTTTGTGCATGCAATACTGAATTCCTATCTGTTGGTTTTTGGTATCATGCGGTTCCTAGGCCGATGCCATCCTTATACAGGGAGTGCAGAATTATTAGGCAAATGAGTATTTTGACCACATCATCCTCTTTATGCATGTTGTCTTACTCCAAGCTATATAGGCTCAAAAGCCTACTACCAATTAAGCATATTAGGTGATGTGCATCTCTGTAATGAGAAGGGGTGTGGTCTAATGACATCAACACCCTATATCAGGTGTGCATAATTATTAGGCAACTTCCTTTCCTTTGGCAAAATGGGTCAAAAGAAGGACTTGACAGGCTCAGAAAAGTCAAAAATAGTGAGATATCTTGCAGAGGGATGCAGCACTCTTAAAATTGCAAAGCTTCTGAAGCGTGATCATCGAACAATCAAGCGTTTCATTCAAAATAGTCAACAGGGTCGCAAGAAGCGTGTGGAAAAACCAATGCGCAAAATAACTGCCCATGAACTGAGAAAAGTCAAGCGTGCAGCTGCCAAGATGCCACTTGCCACCAGTTTGGCCATATTTCAGAGCTGCAACATCACTGGAGTGCCCAAAAGCACAAGGTGTGCAATACTTAGAGACATGGCCAAGGTAAGAAAGGCTGAAAGACGACCACCACTGAACAAGACACACAAGCTGAAACGTCAAGACTGGGCCAAGAAATATCTCAAGACTGATTTTTCTAAGGTTTTATGGACTGATGAAATGAGAGTGAGTCTTGATGGGCCAGATGGATGGGCCTGTGGCTGGATTGGTAAAGGGCAGAGAGCTCCAGTCCGACTCAGACGCCAGCAAGGTGGAGGTGGAGTACTGGTTTGGGCTGGTATCATCAAAGATGAGCTTTTGGGGCCTTTTCGGGTTGAGGATGGAGTCAAGCTCAACTCCCAGTCCTACTGCCAGTTTCTGGAAGACACCTTCTTCAAGCAGTGGTACAGGAAGAAGTCTGCATCCTTCAAGAAAAACATGATTTTCATGCAGGACAATGCTCCATCACACACGTCCAAGTACTCCACAGCGTGGCTGGCAAGAAAGGGTATAAAAGAAGAAAATCTAATGACATGGC